>NC_079209.1:23125871-23365871 GCF_026745355.1 Beta vulgaris subsp. vulgaris
TGACACAATTTCCATAAGAAAAATCTAATCTTTGGAGGGATATTCAACTTCCAAATCGAAGAAAACGGCGAAGGTACACCTTGCTGCCTACTAATGCCTTGCAGCAATTCCACCCCCGACTTAACAGAATACTTACCATCAGGAGCAAGACCCCACACCCTTTTATCATGATACGCATTGCTCGGGAGGAAATACTTAGCAATAGAGTTTGATATTTCTACTGGGACAAATTGCCTAAGTAACGAAACATCCCACTGCCTATCAGGTGAAATAAAGAAACTGACTCTTAAAGCCTCCGCCCCACTAGGGATATTACAACTAGCACCCAAAGCATGCGAAAAAATCCAATTATCATACCAAAAAGAGATACTCTCCCCATTGCCGACAATCCACCTTAACCCCTTCCGAAAATCACTTCGAAGATTCATAAGTCTTCTCCACTGCCAAGAAACATTCGTTTTAGTTTTATAAGTAAAGAGATCTTCATTCTTTAGGTATTTTCTTTGAACTAGTTGCACCCAAAGATTTTCTGGAGAGTCCAAAATCTTCCATAAACGTTTAAATTGAAGAACATTATTAGTGATCTTGGCTTTCCGAAGGCCTAAACCTCCAAATTTTTTAGGACTGCAAACCTTATCCCATCCAATCAAATTTGGGGACTTAGCTTCAGAAGCTTTATTCCAAAAGAAGTTGTGGTAGCACTTATCAAGGGAAGAAAGAATAGTCGGCGGCAAGCAAAAGCTTTGCATTTGGTAATTTGCTTTCGTAGCCAAATTAGACTGAACTAAAATTGTTCGCCCAGCTTGGGATAGGGAATTCTCTTTCCACTTCGTCAACTGAGACGACACCTTTTCTTGAAGATCAGAAAAGGTAGCATTAGTTACTTTCGAATCTATGATTGGGCATCCTAAATATTTACCCAAGGAAAAAGACTTCTCCATTTGCAAAATTTCCGCAAAATTGGCAGAGAAAAACTCAGATACATTTGGAGTACACTGAAACGCCGACTTGTGAAAATTTACTAGTTGACAGGACATTTTACAGTATTTATCTAGTATAGATCTAATAATACGAAAACTGTCGTCCGAAGCTTTAGCAAAAATCATAGTATCATCGGCAAATGTTAAGAACGGAATTTTGACTCCCGAATGACCTAAAGTGACACCTAATGACTTACTTCCAGTCATACTAGCATTCTGTAATTCCCTTGCCAATATTTCCGCACATAATATAAAGATATACGGCGATAAGGGGTCTCCTTGACGTATTCCTCTTTGTGGAACAAAAGTTTCACCTGGAATGCCATTAACTAATACTGAGAAAGAGACCGTGGTAATACACTGTCTCAACCAATCAACCCACCTAGTGCAAAACCCTAACTTACCTAAAGTAGCAAAGATATAGTCCCATTCTAGTCTATCGTATGCTTTTTCCATATCGAGTTTAATAGCTAACCACCCAGAAACCCCTTTCTTGTTCTTGAAAGAATGGAAAACTTCATGTGCTAACAGCACATTATCTTGAATGAGTCTCTCTGGGACAAAAGCTCCTTGCAGGGGATGGATAATTTTCCCCAAAACCACCTTTAGCCTATTAGCTAGAATATTGGCAATGATCTTATAAATAGTCGAGCACAAACTAATTGGCCTAAAATGGTTGGGGTTAGATGGGTTATCAACTTTGGGAATCAAAGTAATAAAGGTATGGTTAATTTCTTTCAGTAATTTTCCTGAATGGAAGAAAGCTTTCACTGCTCTAAACACCGAACTACCAACTAATGACCAATATTTCTGAAAAAAGAAAGGTGGGTAACCATCCGGCCCCGGGGCTTTATCAGGAGCTAAATCAAAGGTAGCTTCTTTAACTTCTTCATAAGTAACTTCTCTACATAAGTAGGCATTATCTTCATCGGAGATAATTTCATCTAGAAGGCCAAAATCTATGTTAATATCAAACGTACAAGAACTATTTGACGTGAAGCGTTGTTTAAAAGCTGCAGTAATACACTCTTCAATCCTTATTGATGAGAAACCATCCTCCTGAGGGTCTTGAATAGAATTAGGAGATTCCTATTTTTCCTAATCGTAGCACAGGAATGATAATATTTGGTATTGGCATCACTTAATTTTATATGATTAGACTTTGCCTTAACCTTCCAATGAATATCTTGAAAATGAAGTAATTTCGCTTGTTTTGCTAGAAATTTATTCTGAATCGCAATAAGATAGGGGCAATCCTCCTTTAGGCTTAACTCACTTTGGATAGCTTTTAACCTTGCTTCCACATTCCTGAGTTGCCTAAAAATATTACCAAATCTCGTAGTAGACCAACATTTTGCCTTCTCTTTGAGAAGCTTACATTTCTTTGTTAGACAGTACATAAAAGAACCTTGAAAACGAGTACACCAAGTTTTTTTAACCAAACAATCAAAATCTTTGCGAGTAGTCCAGAGCTTATTAAACTTAAACGGAGGTGCTTTTCTAGCTTGCCTAACATTTAAGGATAATGAAACCTGGCAATGGTCGGAAGAAGTGAAATTATGATTAAATAATTTGGCACCAGGAAATAAACTCAACCAATTAATGCTAACTACTCCTTTATCTAATCGTTCTAGAATATTATTAGGTCCATGAATTTTTTTTCTCCATGTAAACTTACTACCTTCAAAAGGTAATTCAACACACTCTATAGAGTCAAATAAGCGGTTCATATATGTTAAACGAGAGAATTGAAAAGAACTACCCCCTTGTTTATCTTCTCGAGAGCTAACTTCATTAAAATCTCCTAATAAAATAAAAGGACAATCTAACGTCTTAATATACTCAATTAATTCCTCCCAAAACAGTTGTTTCTGCATATAATTTGGAGGGGCATAAAGAAAAATCACTACAAACGAACAATCCATAGATAGAAGACTAACATTGCAAGCTAAAAATCTTTCATTTTTATGAAGAACTGAGAGACTAAAGGGGTTGGACGCGTTATCTTTCCAAAATAACCAAATACCACCTGCCAACCCCAAAGAAGGGAGATAGTCAGAGTGCTGAAATCCACAATATCTAACACACCCATCCCCCGGTGGAATTTGAGCCTTAGTTTCACATAGCATCATAATTTGCACTTTATGGGCTAAGCTAAAATCTTTGACTTCCTCCATTGCTAGGTGCCTTCTACACCCTCTAATATTCCAAAAACTGATATTCATTTTAATAAAAAAAACAACAAACTTACTTAGGGCAAACCCTAAACACACTAGTCGAAAATCCAAAAGGAAGGAACTATCATACAGTTTACTCTTAGGATAATAAATCCCCCCACGCTTGAATGAAAGCATACAAACCGCGAAAAAACTAAGAAATAAACAGTAGGAGTCACTTATTACAATAGCAAATAAGAGCAAATTACTAACTAGCCAGATGAACTTACAATGAGCCCAACATAAATACATCAATTTCTTTATACCACTTTTACCATTAACACAAAAAGCTTTATAATCAACTACTGAGATTACAATAGAAAGATTACATAAGCTTACATTGACTACCTGCCCATATACTAAGGGCCAAAAACAGCACAACAATTGAATAAAAACATAACTTTGGATGTCATCAAAGCAACTGGCAGCTAGGGACGTTACAAAATATGAGAAACCCAACCTCCATCTTCTACAGCACCTACCAAGACTAAGAGGGAAGGATTCCCATAGCATTATAAGGACAAAAATATATACAAACCACAAAAACTTGATCAATTTTAATGCCTTCATAACATTAAACCCCCAGCTGAACCAAATACCCCTACCACCAAACATTCTGCACACTGACATCCCAAAAAAGAAGTTATCATCTACCATTAAACATTCATGCTTTGTATCTCTTCACACCTGAAGAAGCCGAATCATCCTCACTATTACCCTTCCTCCTCTTAGAAGCACTAGAAAGAGAGGTGGGTTCCATAGGAGGATCCCGCTCAACACCCAAAGAGCTAATATGTCTCACAATAGAGCTGGCAGAGTCAATAGAATGGAAAGGGGAATCATGATTAGCAGGAATATCATCACAAGTTCTATCCTCATTATGAAGAATCATAGTATCATTCTCCACATCAGATTCAAACATAGAATAGCCCCCAAACTGTTGCTCAGCTAAATGCACCAAAGGGCCAAATTGATTACCTTCAAAAAACTCACCTGGATACACAACTTGAAGAGGAATGGGAGACAGCTCAATATCAGCAACAATGGGTGGAGCAAGATCACAGCCTACACCCTCACCTGCCTCCTTGGAGGAGAAATCAATCATAGCAGCTTGAGAAGCACCAGAGGAGGGTAATATAGGAGGGAAAGCCTCAAGAACAGTATCATCATCAGAGTCAAACATGTTACCATACTGAGGGGCGGAGGCAAAAACAAGGGCCTTGCCTTTACCTTTACCATGAACAGGAGCAATAGAAGGAGAAACCTTCTTCACTACAGGATCTTTAAACACAATTCCCATATCTTTTTTCTTACCAAACTTAGGAGCAGAATTTTGAAAACCACCAGACTTCATATGAACATTAGCTTTAGCATGCCTATACACTGACTTAGGTTTAGCTTGCACCACATTGGCTTCCACAGCCCTGGTAGCAAGATGAACTGACCTATTAGCCAGAGATAGGATCTCAACTAAATGCTTTTGTTTAGGACTTTTCAGAAGGGACACAGTGATCTCTTTTTTGGGAGCATGCAACAAGGAACACACATCTATAGAATGATCCTCAATCCCACAGAAAGAGCAACCAGCACTAAAATCTTCATACCAAATCACATAGCCACATTTTTGCCCACCAGCACGAGTTAGTTCAGCATATTCTAGAAGAGGTTCAGTTATATCAACTCGAATGCAAGCTCTAGCAAATCTTATTTTATTCCTTAACAGAGAATTTGAATCCAATTTAACTAACACACCAACATTGTTTGCAGCAAACAAGTTAGCCAAAGACTCAAAATTAAGCAACTCAGTTGGGAATCTAGGAATACGAACCCACAGATCAACCCATTTGATCTCTTCAAGAAAAGGATCAAAATTGGGTCTCCAAGCCTGAAGCACAAACAAATCACCTTGGACATGCCAAGGTCTCTCAGCCCATACAATATCAATATCATTAGGGTTAGCAAATTTTAACAGAATCCAATGATTACCCATTTCTAAAAAATCAATATCACCTTTAACAAACTTCCACTCAAATTTCGTACGAGAAATGATAGTGCGAACATCCAGAGGTTCACCCAACATCTTACCTATCAAACAAGACTTAGAAAGCTCTTTGATATCTTCCTGAACCTGAGCAAGTTCATCAACTACAACTGACTCAGGGTAGGCAACATCAAATGGGGGATCATGCGAAACATTATCAGTCTGAGCAGCATTAAGACCATTTTTAACAGACAAACTCTCATCAGGGGTTCTAAGAGACTCCTGAGACTGGGTCTCAAGTGTCTGCAAAGGACCTGACTCAAGCACAGCAGCTTTAAAATTCATATCCATACTAAGACGAAAAACTAGGCAAGAATTTAGAGAGAGCCAAAGAAGAGAAATTCTATAGAAGCAGACTATAGAAAGAAGCAGAAGAGAAGAAGTGGTTAGCAAACTCACCTTCTTAGGGTTTATATAGAAGATAATACCAGCACCATATACATATATATATATATACATATATATATATATATATATACATATATATATATATATATATATATATATATATATATATATACATATATATATATATATAATGCCAGAATTAACCAATCTAAATTAAAACAATTAATCTTAATTACTTGTACAAGCTCTTTATTATTTTCTAAGAAAATTATCTTTAATGGAAAAGAATCATTGTGGTGTCACATCTTAGTTCAGGCTCGCGGTATAAAACCAATGCTAGCCTAAACCAAAAATCCAAACTTATGAATGGGTACCAATTTCAATATTAGTGCTCGTTTTGGTTGCATAAAAAAAAAATGCAAATTCATTGAAACTTAATTTTTCCATCTAATTATATTTTTTAGGAATTTTGCTAAATGTGATTTGTTTATTCATGAGAAGTGAAAGTTCCCATGGAAATTTCACTTACCTAGGTCTACTTTCCATGAATTTGTCAACCAAACAATATCAAAAAAATTCAATTCCTATGTTAAACAATGTCAACCAAACAAGCACTCAATAGATGATTCACTGCTTTTGATTGGTGTTTAAAGTAAGGTATCTACATTTATGTGCATATTTCTTATAGAAATATTTGTTTCCTTTTCTAGTATTATTATTGCACAATAAATAACTTATCATGCATGATTAATTAATTAAAGAAATTAAACAAACAAATGATTTTAATAAGATTAAATTTTTTATTAGGAAAGATAATTGATTCAAAGACCAACCCCTACTAGGTTATTAGCCTACAAGGGACATCAACTCAAATGTTGGATACAAGACTAAACAGTCCAAAATTAAATACCCTAATATATTACTGGGATAAGGAGTCGAACACTGATCAATGTCCTAAAATTCGAGTTGGTACTCCAGTGAGCTACCACCTCTCTCAGATTAGATATTTACTCTAAACAACACTAGCTTGCTAGAATAGAAAGTGTGATAGTAAAATAACTAATAGACTCAAAGATAAACTTCTTCTTTTCGTGAACATGGTGAAGATAGTATCAAATGCACTATTCAATAATTCGGATCAAATGAGAAGTAATCAATATGAGAGTCATGATAAAGGATTTTTTTGCATATTTTTTAAACTGATTTCGAAAATATTCTTTTTTCCTAATGTGAAACTTATTATCATGTACTCCCAACATTTTGTAATAGAAAATGGATATTTTGTTCCAAGAAAAAAGATTTTTGGCTAAGACTATATTTGCATATCCAGTTCAAACTTTAAAGGATATCCACATCCAATTCTATGAAGTTGAATCTCTTCCAACTTTTCAAGTACTAAACCTTAATTGCTCGAGTCAAAAAAAAAAAAATTGTAATTGCTGACTACAAATGATACAATTAAAAGTCAAAAAGTAAATCAGCAATAAGTGTTGCAAACTTGCAAAGTAACTCAAAACATGTTCATGAATTTATTACAACACGTAACTAAATATGGTCTTTAGTCTTTGCACCAGAAAGAAAAGATGGACTTTAATTAGTCCAATTCATTAATCGAAATGATATGCTAGTTTGAGAATGAATTATTTGCCAAAAGCAACAAGGAGTGTGATGCTTCAAGTTCATTCACTCGCCTGATTGAGTCATTGCAAAGATCTTTAACATCCTTATGCAACATAGTAAGTTGATGTAAATCAAGTTGAGATATTGATAGTTTCCTCTTGAGACCATATTTGTTTCCTCCTTTGTCAATTTCTCCACTTCTTTTATATTCAAATTCTAGTTGGGCATCCAAATTAGTAAGTTTTTGGTTAAGTTTATGAAATCTAACCTTAGGAGATTTCATCTTCAATGGGGTAAAATCATCTTCACCCTTATAACTTTGTTGTCGTTGATACTTATTTTGAAACTTATGAACCACCTTCTCAATGTTAGGCTGGCCAAAGGAGAAAGGCTTTCCACCAGGAGAGAAGACAATAATTGCAACCTCTGCAGCACACAAAGTAGAAATCTCATTTGCTTTCTTAAAAATTCCTGATCGACGCTTTGAAAATGTTACCAATCTTGAAGAGCTACTTTCGATCTTCTTCATCTCAACCTTTCTACGACCCATTCTTTCTAATTTCTATGTTATGAAAACTTATTGGTTTTTTATGAAGAAAATATAATGGTTCTACAATGACATTTAAAGGAGAATAATTTCTTATCTCTATAATTGGAAATAAATCATGTTAGATTTTATCCTAATGGAGGGGTGCTAATTAACGATGTAACTGTAACTTTATTCTTTTACTTGTATATTTTGGTTTCTTTTAGTTGTAAGACTTTGACTTTTTACGCTCTTTAACGCACAACTTTACTGGTTAATTTTTTTTATTATCCATGGTGAAAAGTTCTAAAAATTTCGTTTTTATAAAATAACATTAAGATTAATTTACTTACATTTTACATAATAACATATGTGTCCAATATTAATCAAAAACTAGAGTCAAGTTAGTATTTGAACGATGTGAAAGTCAGAGTATTGCTATTAAAAACAAAATCAGGAGTACATATTAATACTGCAATAATAAATAACATTACACGTGTTTAATGTATATTTATGAATTTTATCTCAAGAGGAAACTATCAATATCTCTACTTGATACTCCCTGCCCTTTATAATCCCACATAATTTTATGAATTTTATAAATATATTTTAATGTATATTTATGTATATTTTAGTATTAAAATAATTTATTTCTTAGTATGTTAACTATTCAAAAATAATTATTTAATAATTTTTAAATAATCAAATATATTATTTATTCACCTTTTGAAAATTATTTAAAGAGTTTAAACATCTTTGAATTTAGTAAAAAGGATTTTTAAATTGGTTATAGGAACCCAACTATATACTGAAGAACCCAATCATTTAATATTATTAAAAGCTCAAATACCATTCCCGCTAGGGGTTAACTATATAAACCGACAAAACTCCAAAATTTCCCACACTTTACTTTCTCTCTATTCCTCCTCCTTTTTTTCAGCTCTCCTCCATCCTCTCCTTTTATATATCTCGGTTTCCTGTGGTCCTCCACGTCAGCCACTAGCCGAACCACCGTCGTCGAGCAGCGGCAGCAGGAGCCCAACGACAGTCGCGCCTCCCTTCTCGACATCCTTTTCTCCTCCTTCCTCTCTTTTGGATATATCTTCCTTCTCTATTTTAATTAAATAATTAAATTATGTTTTTAAGTATTGATTTATTGTTTTCATAATTAAAGATTATAGTTTGATGATTTAAATATAAAATTTCAGATTATGTAATTTACATAGTGAATTAATTAAATTTCAGATTTAGTTATTATGTTTAAATTAAGGTTTTAAGTATCAAAGCATGGAATTTTAGGGTTCTATGAGTTGGAAAATACAGTATTATATTATAGTTTATGATATTGAGTCCTCTTATGATTATGATATTTAAGTATGTTTTAAAGGGTTTTAAACACATTATAAATTGCTAGAATTTTTATTAGTATGCTTATGATGGGGTTTAATCAGGGATGGGCAAGGCTAGGGTCTGGGTCGGGTCCAGCTGGACCCTAGACCCGGACCCTAAATATTTTTGCAGACCCAGACCCGGACCCGGACCCTAAGGGTCTGAAAAAATTGGACCCTGACCCGGACCCTTAGGGTCTGGAGGGTCTGGAGGGTCTAGAGGGTCTGGAGGTCCAGGTCTAAATTTTTTATTTGCTAAATTTTCAGCATTATTAATATCAATAATCATCTAAAATTCGCATGAAACAAACACAAAAAATCGCATGAAACAAACACAACCATATAAATTAAAAAAAACGAAACAAACACAAACACAAACTTATAAACTGAAAAAAAACGAAACAAACACAATTTACAAACATATAAACTGAAAAAAAAAAACGAAATAAAAATACAAACATACAAACTGAAAAAAAACGAAATGAACACAACTTACATAAGAGTTTAGAATGGTGTTTTAGTTTAGGTTTTAGTCTTTTAGAAAATCAGTTTGTTTTTTCAAAAAAAAAGTTAAAATGTATATATTACATAAGTTTACGGTCTAAGGTCGGGTCTGGGTAGGGTCTGGGTCCAAAACTTTAAGACCCGGACCCGGACCCTAAAAAATTTACTTGGACCCAGACCCGGACCCGGACCCTTAGGGTCTGAAAAAGTTGGACCCAGACCCTTAAATTAGGGTCGGGTCCAACAGGGTCTGGGTAGGATCCTGGACCCATGCCCATCCCTAGGTTTAATTGTCAAAGTATGAGTTTTATGAGAGTTTTTAATGACTAGTATGGTAGTACGTACTATACTAAGAAGTATTAATAGTTGAGGTTTAATGATAAAAAAAAGGTTTTTAACACTTTTAAATAGGGTTTAAAGTAGGAAAAATTGTCAAGAATAAGTCAACCTTTGCGTTGACCGCTTTTGACAAGTCAACCTTCATTTATTCCAGTAGCAAGTAAAGCTTGTACATGAATTAGCTTTTAACGAGTTTTTTTACTTATGACTTGAACAACCCCTACAATTTTGTTCAGTTTTAAGTTTCTCACGGAACTTTTATAAAATTCAAGCAGTGCAAATATGTTCTAGAGAACAATTTAATGAGTTCTATAATACACACCTGTTAAAACTGAACAAAATTGTAGGGGTTGTTCAAGTCATAAGTAAAAAAACTTGTTAAAAGCTAATTCATGTACAAGCTTTACTTGCTACTGGAATAAATGAAGGTTGACTTGTTAAAAGTGGTCAACGCAAAGGTTGACTTATTCTTGACAATTTTTCCTTTAAAGTATTTTAAAGTTGTTGAAAATTTATAGAGTATTGATTCTTGGTTATATCTATCATATAAGCCAAGGGGGAGCTATGGTGTCTCCCAATAAAATATCTTTTTTATCCTTAGTTAAATATATATAGTTAATTGAATATTCAAATTTTGTACAATTATATCCTTTCCTAATTTGAAAATGGGTTCAAAATTCCAACAATAAACTAAATAAGCATTAACAAAGTAAATTGACATAATAAGAAAAATGGTTAATCAATAAAAAAATTACAAATTTAATTTGACTACAAAACTTTCATCTAAATGTTTATCACAATTTCCAAAAACTTTATAGATTACAGTAGTGTGTATAGCAATAATTATAAATCACACTTCTATAATTATATTTTGTTAAAATTTACTAAGAATAGACCCAAACAATTGAGCACGCATCGCGTGCATAGAAAACTAGTCTTTATTATATAAGTCAAGGGGGGAGCTATGGTGTCTCCTCTTGAAAATACTTATATACCCTTAATCTCACAAAAAACAATTAAAAATATTTTCTTAATTCTTTCCTTATTTACACATATGGGTAATAACGAAAGTTTTACATTACAAAAAAGAATAAATAAAAATGTGTAAAAGGAAAATCACAATTGAAAATATATGTCCTATAATAAATAAAAAAATCAGTCAAATTTATTGGGAACATGACGATTTTGAAAACTGACAACTGAGAAGTGAAAACCACTTTTTCTGGTTTCTAGTTTTTGGTTTTTAGTTTTCAAAATAAAACTGAAAACTGAAAACAAAAAACGATAACGAACGGGCTCTAAATTGATAACTAAATCAATTTTCAAACAATTACAAAAAAAAGATTCACAGAGATTCTTACTATCTAAACTTTCCGTTGCAATAACAATTTCAAATAACATGCATAACAACCCATAAAAGAATTAAGAAACTCAATTAGAGAAAATTGATTTTTATTTTATTTTTTGAGGATTACAATTAGTTGGGATAATAAATAATTAGAGATATAAACATACATCATCAGATAATATCAATTTATAGCTTATTATTTTTATTGAAGCACTACTCACCATATTATGCCTAAAAACCTCTATTACCCAGTGAAATTAAATTGCACTACTTCTCATAAAATACGCCTATAAAATATATGTATTTTGAAATAAATAAATAACATAATCTAGATCATTGTTTAAAAAGATAGTTGTTAAATATTCTATCAAATATAAGATAATGTATGTATCCTACATCGACTTAGTCCTTTCTGAAAAACATTACTCTTTACGCTCTGTTGACCCTTGAGTTTTGAAGATGACCTAACCACAAAAGACATAGTGTATTTTATTTATGTTGTTGCAAGGTAATTCATGCTCGAGCTAAGAGAATACTTGATTGAAGATTAAAGCGGAAATTAATCAAGATCGAGTAAAGATGTTCGAGAAATGAAGAATCCGCATGGAATGAAGATTAGAATACATTAGGGTATTTATTAATCTTCTTGTTAAGGTTGAGTAATAGCTTTATTAAGTTCGTGGTGAATTCTCAAAGGAACTTGGTTCTGTTCCCATGAAAGGAACAGACCTGACACTATAGGAACAAGGCTTAGGAACAAGACTTAATAATTAGGGAATAAGACTTTAAACTAATTTAGGAACTTCTAAGTGACTAATATTGTGCGCCTATTATAATGGAGTGCCCAATATAGTTGTTGGAGTTTTTAAGGATAATTTGACTAAGATCCATAATTTTAGGAAGTTAGTTTAAGTTTGTTAGGAAAAGATTTTAAATAGATTTTCTGATTTTAAAATAACTGATTTTCAAATCTTATCTTTTTAAAATATATATTTTATCTTTTAATTTTATTTAAAAGATTTATTTTCGAAAATAATTATTTCCGGTTTTTAAAATGTTTCGGATTTTTTGAAATAAAAACTGTTTTCCGGTTTTTATAAAAGATTTTGAAAAAGATATTTTCCTAAAAACTAGCTAAAGATTTTTATTTATTTATTTCCTAAATTCTAGCTTACACGCCTAATGATTTACTGCTACATGTTTATGAGTTAGTGGATTTAGTGGCTAAGTTAATTATCCTCCAAGTATTTAATTAAATTAAATAAGATTAATTATTCTCCAAGTTTGCAAAACCACGTATTGTTACTGCTTCTATGAAGTGAAGTATGGATTAGTGGATGATGTACATGACATGGAATAATTAATTTAATTTAATTAATTAATTAGAATCATGGAGAACATGTGATAATGGTCTAAGTTAGTGGAAATCATGTCTTGTCTTAAAGTCTATAAATAGGCGCCTAATTCATTTGAGAAAATTGTGTCTGACTTAGTTAATTTGTCTTAAGTTATCTAAAGTGTCAGTGCCTTTCCTTAAGAGAATTCATACTTACATTAATCGAGTTTTATTACTCTTCCATTGTTTTACAAAGTGTATTTTTGAGAAAAAGGGTTTGAGTGAACTCTTGTAAGTGTGAGAAAGCTTTGAGTGAAGCAAGAGAAAGAGAAAGAGAAAGAGAAAGGAACTTCGAGTGAAGTTTGAGAGAAAACGTCAGTTGTTGGGAACTGTCGTTGGGAACTTGAGTTGAGTGACTTAAGTTGAGAATCGAGAGAAAAGTAATAGGTTGTAATCAGAGTTGTTTTGGCCTATTATAGTGGAAAGTTGTTTAAAATCCCTTGTGGTCGAGGTTGTTTCTTCCTACTAGGCCTAGGAAGTTTTTCCTCGTAAAATCTCTCTGTTCCCATTGTTTGTTCCCAAGTTTTAATTCCGCAAAAATTAGTGCTTATTCTCTCACTATAATTCACCCCCCTCTTATAGTGCTCATATTATACAACAATTGGTATCAGAGCGGGAACTCTAATATTCAGGAAACCCTGTTGAGTTCAAGATCTTGAAAAATATGAATACTAGAGAGAAACTGGAAGAAGGGTACTCTACGCAGAGGCCACCAATGTTCAATGGTAAGTTTTACACTTACTGGAAGAACAGAATGGAGATCTTTATCAAAGCCGACAATTACCAGGTATGGAGAGTCATAGAGGTAGGTGATTTTGAAGTCACTACCACTAATGACAAAATGAGGTAATTCCTAAATCTATATCTGATTTTGATAAAGCTGATTTCGAAAAGATGGAAATTAATGCTCTTGCTATAAAATTGCTTCATTGTGGTCTTGGTCCTCATGAACACAATCGTGTCATGGGATGTAAAACCGAAAACAAATTTGGGATCTTCTTGAAGTCACTCATGAAGGTACGAGTGAAGTTAAGAGATCAAAAATAGATCTTTTGATGAACCAATATGAACTTTTTCAAATGAAATCAAAAGAGTCTATCCAAGACATGTTTACACGCTTTACTTATATATATAATTAATGAGCTAACATCTCTTGGTAAAGTGATTACATCTGAGGAACAGGTACGAAAGGTCCTAAGGAGCCTTCCTAGGGATCGTTGGATGGCTAAGGTAACTGCCTTACAGGAAACTAAGGACTTTACTAAGTTCAATTTGGAACAACTTGCTGGTTCCCTCATGACTCATGAGTTGCAATTGGACAATGAAAATGGAGACATGTCCAAGCAAAAGTCGATTGCCTTAAAAGCTGATGAAAGTGAAGGCTCAGAAACAGATGAAGAAGAATCTGCTCTCATGGTCCGAAAATTCAAAAGAATGTTTAGGAACATGAAGAAGGTGATTACAAAGGTAAGAATAAGAAATATTCTAACAAACTTGTTTGTCATAAGTGTGGCAGTTCTGAGCACTTCATCAAGGATTGTCCCCAATGGGAACAAGAAAAAGGCAAAGGAAGGGAACAGAGCAGAGATAGGAACAAAGAATACAAAAACTCCTATACTCGATCTGACATGAAGAAAGCTATGGTTGCTGCATGGGGAGACTCTGACTCTGGAAGAAGATGATCCTCAACCAAATGAGGAGACTGCAAACTTCTGTCTTATGGCTCTTGACAATTCCGAATCTGATGAAGAGATTGAATCTCTTGAGGCAAGTCTAGACACCATCAAAACTCGTCTTAATTCTTTAAGTAAAGAAAAATTATTTGAGTTTATTGTTGACGCTGTAAATGATTGCAAAGATGAAACCATTAAACTAAAACAATGTCAAATGCTTTAAGTGTAGCAAAGGAACATACCTCTTGGCTTAAAAGTGTTCGGTTGATATTGAGAAAAGATTTTTCGAATTGTTTGACAAAAATCTTAAATTAAAGAGAGATTTCGAAAATCTTAAAAATGAGAACTACTTGTTAAGTCTTGAGTTATCACAACTAAAAGAGTTTGTTCCTGAAGTAAGTTCATTTGACATTAAGTCAGTTCCCTTGCAAAGTTTCAAATCTGAAATAAACGAATTGAAAAATCATGTTTCATTTTTGGAAATTGAAAATAAGGAACTTGTAGGGGAACTCACCAAATGAGAAATGAAAAGAAAATGCTACCTATTCCAAACTGGATTAAGAACCCTCAAACAAAACGAACTGAAGGTCTTGGTTTTAATCACAAAAAGAAATTTGAAAAACCTAAAAAGAGAGTTGATTTACCAAGTGATAAAGTTTGTATGTTTTGTGGGAACACTGGTCATTTTAGAAACAAGTAAAGTAACTTCGAAAAAGAAATCTATTGTTCCTGAAGGAAAGGAACCCAAGAAAGATTGGGTTCCTAACTCTAACAATTAGTTTTCTTGTAGGTTGGAGTGAGGGGGAACAACACATGGTACCTAGACAGTGGTTGTTCTAAGCATATGACTGGAGATAAATCAAGATTTCTCTCACTCTCAGCCTACAGTGCTGGAAGTGTGACTTTTGGTGACAACAAGAAAGGTAACATAGTTGCCATGGGCAAAGTTGGTAAGTCATCGTCACATTCCATAGAAAATGTGTTTCTAGTTGATGGATTAAAGCATAACTTGTTAAGTATTTCCCAATTCTGTGATAGAGGGAACTGTGTGAAGTTTAATAGTGAAAAATGTTTGATAGTCAACAATAGCACAAAGGATATCATTTTGGAAGGAACAAGGAAAGGGAACACATATGTTGTGGATCTCAACCTTGTTCCCAAAAACAAATTCACATGCCTTAGTGTTATTGATGATGATTCATTCTTATGGCACAAGCGTCTAGGTCATGCTAGCTTTTCCTTGCTTGACAAACTGCGTTCTAAAGAACTAGTTTTAGGTTTACCCTCTACTAAGTTTCATTTAGATCATGTGTGTGATGCATGCGCAAAAGGCAAGCATGTTAGGTCCTCTTTCAAGTCCAAAAATGTGGTGAGTACCACAAGACCTTTAGAGTTAATACATATGGATTTATGTGGACCTATGAGGATACAAAGTAGGAGTGGAAAGAAATATGTTTAGTAATTGTAGATGACTTCTCTAGATTTACTTGGGTTTTTTTCTTTCTAGCAAGGACGAGACTTATGATGAGTTCTTTGTCTTTGCAAAGAAAGTACAAAATTTGAGTGGTCATAAGTTACTTCACCTTAGATCCGACCATGGTAAAGAGTTTGAAAATTATAAGTTCGATGACTTTAGCAGAGACAATGGATTAGATCACAATTTCTCAGCCCCTAGAACACCTCAACAAAATGGTGTTGTTGAAAGGAAGAATAGAACACTAGAAGAGATGGCTAGGACTATGTGATAGCTAGTGGACTTCCTAAAAATTTTGGGCAGAAGCTGTGAATACTGCTTGTCACATTATAAATCGAGCCATGGTAAGACCTTTATTAAATAAAACGCCCTATGAGCTTGTATTTTGGTAAAAAGCCCAATATTACATATTTCAGAACATTTGGATGTAAATGTTTTGTTCATAATAATGGGAAACAAAATATTGGAAAATTTGATGCTAGAAGTGAAGAAGCTGTATTCTTAGGATATTCTTCTAGTAGCAAGGCTTATAGAGTGTATAATAAAAGGTCTATGTGTGTAGAAGAAAGTGTGCATGTTATTTTTGATGAAACAGATAAATTTGATGCAAGCACACAGGTTGAAGATGACTTCGAAATAGGATTGACAAAAGACCTAAGTCTTATTGATGAGACTTTGGAAGACGAAGTCATGGGAACAAAGCCAAGGGAACAACATCCTGTTCCTGTTCCCAATGAGGAAGAAGAGGAACTAAGTGATGATGCACTAGTGAATGAATCCACTATTGTTGAACCTGGTTCCCAAGTACAGGGAAATGAAGATGATCAAGGAAACCAAGTTTCCATCCAGGATTTCCAACCAAAGCCTTGGAAAACTCATCGTTCCCATCCTGTGGAACTAATAATCAGTGACATAAATAAGGGAACTCAAACGAGATCTCAATTGAAAAACTTTTGTGCTTTTCATGCTTTTCTTTCTATGTTGGAACCTAGGAATCATGAAGAAGCTCTCACTGATGCTGATTGGATCGTAGCAATGCAGGATGAACTTCATCAATTTGAAAGAAACAAAGTTTGGCACCTTGAACCTAAGCCTAAACATAACAAGGTTATTGGTTTAAAGTGGGTGTTTCGAAACAAATTAGATGAGTTCGAAACTATCATAAGAAACAAGGCCAGGTTAGTTGTGAAAGGATACAATCAACAGGAAGGCATTGATTATGAAGAAACTTTTGCTCCAGTTGCAAGATTGGAAGCAATTAGAATCTTCATAGCTTTTGCTGCCTTCATGGGTTTCAAATTGTATCAAATGGATGTAAAATGTGCTTTTCTAAATGGTTATCTTAATGAGGAGGTATTTGTAGAACAACCTCCAGGTTTTGAAAATAAAGAATTTCCTAATCATGTCTTTAAGCTTGACAAAGCTCTTTATGGGTTAAAGCAAGCTCCAAGAGCATGGTATGAAAGACTTTCTAAGTTCCTTCTTGAAAATGAGTTTAAAAGAGGAAAATTGGATCGAACCTTGTTTTTAAAATCAAAAGGAAAACATTTATTAGTTGTTCAAATATATGTTGATGATATTATATTTGGTGCACTATAATGAATCTTTGTGCAAGGACTTTGCTAATCTCATGAGTAAAGAATTTGAAATGAGTATGATGGGTGAGCTCAACTTCTTCTTGGGGTTGCAAATCAAGCAAACAGAAGAAGGAATCTACATCCATCAACAAAATTATATAAAGGAACTATTGAAAAAGTAGTTTGGAAGCATCCAAAGTTAATCATACACCTATGGGAATCTCAACCAGATTGGATGAAGATTCTATAGGAACAAGTGTGGATCAAACCAAATATCGAGGTATGATTGGCTCATTACTATATCTAACTGCAAGTCGTCCTGATATTGCTTTCAGTGTAGGATTATGTGCAAGGTTTCAAGCCAATCCAAAGGAATCTCATCTCACAGCTGTGAAGAGAATCCTAAGATACCTCAAGGGAACAGATGATTTAAGCCTATTCTATTCGAGGAGTGATACCTTTGAATTGAAAGGATTTGCGGATGCTGACTATGCAGGAGATCTGGTCAATAGAAAGAGTACATCAGGTATGGTTCAGTTCCTTAGTCATAGTTTAGTTTCTTGGAGCACCAAGAAGCAAAACACAGTTGCTTTATCTACAGCAGAGGCTGAATATGTTGCAGCAGCAGCATGTTGTTCCCAAATGCTATGGATAAAACAACTACGTGACTATGGAATCTACTTTGAATGTGTTCCCATCTATTGTGATAATACTAGTGCTATTAGTATTTCTAAAGATCCCGTACACCATTCAAGAGTCAAACACATCCATATTAGGCATCACTTTCTGAAAGATAATGTTGAAAAGGGTCTTATTA
This sequence comes from Beta vulgaris subsp. vulgaris, assembly GCF_026745355.1. Taxonomy (NCBI): domain Eukaryota; kingdom Viridiplantae; phylum Streptophyta; class Magnoliopsida; order Caryophyllales; family Amaranthaceae; genus Beta; species Beta vulgaris. The sequence continues at coordinate 23,144,119 of NC_079209.1, forward strand.
AAATGGAATTCTGTGAGACTGAACGTCAAATTGCAGATATCTTGACAAACCCTTAAATAGAGATAGGTTTGAGAAATTGAGACTTGAACTTGGCTTAATAAATTGAAATGATTGCTACATTATTCCCCTTTGTGTTAATTCTTTGGCATTATGTCTGATGTGCATTTTTGATTTTATTTGCTTAAATACATCACAATTCTTATATGATTATTTCATATGTATAAGTAAAAATGTCTGAAAACTGCTCACCAATGTCCAATAATATTCCCCTTATTGTTCATAGGACAATTCTATGCCTTAAGTGATACAAAGGATTAAAAGAATTAATGGAGTTCCAAAGTAGCAAAATTTCATTGTTCCCATTCACTGTTCCCAAACGCTGTTCCCAATTCCCAGCGTATTAGAGTTAGATTTTTTTTTTTTCAAAATTCGAAAAACCAAAAATATTCTGTTCAGATTTTATTTCCTAAAAATCTGATTTTTCCTTATATCTCTCAAGTTAGTTGAAGATATTTTTTTAGAAGATTTTTTTTCTTAAAAACGTGTAAATACACGGTTTTATATTATTCTTTCCTTAAAACAAAACAATTTTTTTTTCTTCCTTCTCATAAAACCGAAAATTACTCCACAAAACATGACTACCAAAAACACTACACTCTCTCTCCTCCCACAAAGCCGAAAAACCCTCTCCTTCATCCTCTAAAATTGAATCACCAACACCCATGGATATTTCTCCCAATTCTTCATCAAGAATTCTAAGGAAAAGGAAGAAACAAGAAGAATCGGTTGAAATGGAGGTTGAAGAAGCTCATGCAACTAGTGAGGGGGAATCAGATGTTCCCGAGAGAGGAACAACTCGGTTGTTCGAAAAAATTCCACGGCAACTAGGTATGTGCATGGACTTTTTATTGATGTTTCTTGGTGCAAAAGAGTAAACTTTCGTCAATTACTTAATATGATTAAGTTTCAAGGTTGGGAAAATCTTTTTGTGAAATGTTATGGAAATAGTTTGATTCCTAAATTGATGGACGAATTTTGTGAAAACTTTTCCATGGATGAAGAAGGAAATTGTTCCACCTTGGTGAAAGGAACTCAAATTGATTTTAATGCAAAAATTTGGGTAAACTGCTTGGTGTTCCCGTGAGAGGAACAGATGTTTATTTCAAGAAACAACGTGGTTCATATCCATTTTCGGACATTTCCTTTGATCAATTGATTGTTAAGTATGGTGTCAAAAGGGAAAAACATTTCTTGATCAATCTCTTTCCCCTTATCACAAAATTTTGTTTCACATCCTCAAGAAAGCTTTATTGCCTCGTCTTTCCAAACGTGCTCAAGTTAGCATGTTGGATTTAATTTACATTCATTGTTTAGCTTCTCACAAACACATAAACTTTCCTCTTAATGATTCAACATTTGAGTCATTGCATTGAAAATGGATTTGTTGTTGGCTATGGAGCCTTAGTAACCGAAATTCTACTTAAGTTTAAAGTGAAAATTTCGGGAACTCAGTCCATAAGTGTGTCCACGGGAAATATGTTGAATGTGCGTGCCTTGAATAACAAATGTTTGTGTTGTGAATGGAGAAGTTATTAAGGGACGTGCTAATCTTGATGATGATGAGGATGATGATGATGTGGATGATGAAGTGGAAGAAGAAGAAGAAGAAAAAGAAGTTGAAGAGAAGAAAATCGAAAAAGAAAAAGAAAAGAAAAATCAAAAAGAAAAGAAAATTGAAAAAGAAAAAGAAGAAACTAAGAAGAAAGGGAAGAAGGTGGTTGATGAGGTGGTAAAACGGTTATAAGAGCACTAGAGCTAGTCAAAGGGTTAAAATATGAAAGTGCTTAATTTTCCTATCTTGATGCCGAAGAAAGTTGTGAAAGATGAAGTAAAGGTGATTGATAGGGAAGATTATGAATCTAACCTACCTCCTTCTAGGGAACCGACTCCTGTTCCCATGGAAACCAACCTCCTTTCCTCCATCTCCACAAAAATCTGCCTCACCCTCTACCCTAGCACCACAAGATGATCTATCCCTCCCTCTACCTCAAAACCCTCCTGTTCTGTTCCTAAAGCTAAGGAAACGGTGGTGTTCCCATTCTAGAGGAACAACCTGCTGTTCCCAAACCTAAGGAACAAACCGCAAACCCAAGCCTTCTCAAGCTCCCTCGCTTCTCAAAATCCTACCATTGGTTCTACATATACTCTAGCTCATGCTAGAAGGTTGGATTCTTTGTTTTCCTATGGGTCATTCGGAAGCAATGATGGAGTTTGCTACGGAAGCTAAGGATTTAAATGGGTTGGTAAAAGGGGTTATGAGCAAAGTTGACAAAGCCTTGGATGGACAACAAGAGATAATGGCTCGGCTTGGTGAACTTTCTTCCTCCATTCAAGCAATGAACACTAGATTGTTGAAGTTGGAAGACATTGTGCTCAAGGGAAATGATACATTGGCCGAAAATCATCAAGAAGTGATGGCAAAGCTTCATGATGTGGTGGAAGAAGTAGAACAACCTCCCTCTCCTAAACATAAACTTTTCTCATTTAGCTTGTTTTATTTTGTGTGGGAACATGAACTTTGTTTAATATTTGTCTTTTCTATCCTTCTCCTTTAATCATGCTACAATGGAACTTCTTGGTTTGCTTAATTCTAAGTTTGATCTTTTTGCATGTGTGCGTCTAAATGAATGGCTAATATTCTTGGATTGCGGTTTTTGAGAGTTGAATGCTTTATTTGCTTATACTAACCAACTTATTTCTTACAAGTTTGTGTGTGATGTGTTTAGTGAATAATATTCATCTTTTTGAAATCGTGGACTATGTTTTTGAAGATGCCAAAGGGGGAAAGATAAGGCAAATCAGAGTAAATTTTTTTTGTCATGAATTATGTTCTCATATTTCGACTTTACAAAATAAAATAACGAGTCTATAATACTTAATTTAACTTGGTTACATACTTTGTTAAAATTGTTTTATATGACTTATATGTATTATTTTTAGTATATGCCTTTTGTTGCCATCTTCAAAAAGGGGGAAATTGTTGACCCTTGAGTTTTGAAGATGACCTAACCACAAAAGACATAGTATATTTTATTTATGTTGTTGCAAGGTAATTCATGCTCGAGCTAAGAGAATACTTGATTGAAGATTAAAGCGGAGAATTAATCAAGATCGAAGTAAAGATGTTCGAGAAATGAAGAATCAAGCATGGAATGAAGATTAGAATACATTAGGGTATTTATTAATCTTCTTGTTAAGGTTGAGTAATAGCTTTATTAATTCGTGGTGAATTCTCAAAGGAATTGGTTCTGTTCCCATGAAAGGAACAGACCTGGCACTATAGGAACAAGGCTGAACAAGACTTAATAATTAGGGAACAAGACTTTAAAACTAATTTAGGAACTTCTAAGTGACTAATATTGTGCGCCTAAAATAATTGTGTGCCCAATATAGTTGTTAGAGTTTTTAGGGATAATTTGACTAAGATCCATAATTTTAGGAAGTTAGTTTAATTAGGAAAAGATTTTAAATAGATTTTCTGATTTTAAAATAACTGATTTTCAAATCTTATCTTTTTAAAATATCACTACAAGAATAACCCTCATCAACGACGGGAAATCCTGTTGCTAATGAACAGTTTCTCGTCGCAAAAGCCTTTTACGACGAGATTTCCGTACCGTCGTCCGCGGTCGCAAAAGGCTTCGTCGCAAAAAACATTACGACCTTTATTGAGCCGTCGTCATTGATATTTTACGACGAGGTGAAAAACTCGTCGCAAAAAGTTTGTATCTACGACGAGATTACCCGTCGCAAATGAGTTTTTGAAAATTCAAATGATTCTTTTTACAACCAGATTTTCTCGTCGTAAATCTCTTTTTTGAAAGTCATTGTTGACCTAACTACGACTAATTTCCGGTCGCAATTGTACTCTTTGAACTATTTCATTACACCACTAACGACCATATTCCTTGTCGTAATTCTTTTTCATGCATTTCTTACAACATATTTTACGACCATAATTCTTGTTGGTGTTCTTTTATTAAATGATTTTTATAGCACCTTTTTACGAACGCATTTGTTTCGTTTTTTGCCGAGCCAAATTGTTACATTTTGCGACCATTCTTGCTTTGCATTCACTATATTTACCTGTAAACCATATACCACTCACTCCGAATATCGTGATAAAACATAATTCATAAGTACATATATGTCCAAACACAAGTACCCAATAACAAAAGTATCTACAATCTTAGCCAACGGTTCAATACGATAAAAAAGTCCAGAGAATATGTCAAAATTCACAAGCTAAAAAAAACCATAAATTGTAGTTCTTCCATTGTAGAAAATGTCATAACCCGCAATGTTAGTCCATATCATTCAAACTCAAGCTTCACGTAAGGATCTCCTCCACATGTCATTGCTACTATTAGTTTTGCCCAATCACGAGACGCCTCGCTGCTAAGCCCCTAAAACAAAAGCTAACAAATTATAAATTACAATGTATAAATTTTCAACACATAACAAACAAAGTAGAAGTATAACTAACAATGAGAAAAAAAAATTAGTGTAAACTATGAAAATGAAGATCTAGAGGCCTTCTCCAACTAAATAAAATAGCATGAGCCCTTTTTCAAAGACTTGGAATAATGCTAAATTCCTCCATATTTTATTCCTCCATATTCAGCAACTGATTCAGAGCATGCAACAAGTTGTGGTTATCCACCTCTACCGAGGGTGAAACTTTTGTATAGCAAGCATGCAGAACCTGGAGGAATTTAGCAATATCAAGATCAAATCATTATCAACCCATAACTACAGCTCACAGAGGCAGGTTGGTGCTGAGACAAATGACCATGTTCAAGTTTTATCCAGCCACAATAAAGTGAGTATATGTTAACCTTTACATAGAACATAACTACTCTAATAAAACAACTTAACTATTGAAAGATTACTTTTCTCAGCTTGGACTGTAAGCAACAATCTGTGTAGTGCCTCGTGATTCCCAACTCTCATAAGCCTTTTGCCATTTGAGACTAAAGATTCAACTCTCGTATTTTATTGAAAAATGAAACAGCCAGCCACCCCCCCTCCCCCAAAGCTAAAGTGGGAGATTAAAGAAATGGAAGGAAGTAATCAAGGTTGACAAAGACATGGGCAAGCCAAGCAAGAAAAGGAACAAACCTGTCCAAACCTAAACGCACGAATATCATGTAGTTTAAGCAAAGTTTAGACCAACAAAGTCAATTAAAGCAACATTATTAGTGGCCACTAATGATTTTTTAAACCAACTCCCCTTTTCTCTCTCATTCAAAAATCAAAAGTCTAACTCAGGTATAACTTCATGTCATGGAACTGAAACCTATTCACTTCACATTCAGTCAAAGCCAATTAGTTTGGAAACTACAAGTATGGTGATAATACATATACATTGGATTTGTAAGTACCCAGAAGTAAAGAAGAAGGTTTATCACAAAAAAACAGATTAATATACCTTGGCCTGAAAGCTTCTTCAGATTGTTAAAGAGTGTATGTTTTCTTCTTCTCATCAACAGCAGCAATCATTATAACAACGAGAGGGGAATGGGAATGGGAATGGGAATGGAGGAGCTTAGATTTAGAAGATGATGGTTTATGGGAATGGGAATGAAGGAGCTTAGTTAATTGAAGAAGAAAAACAAACCTGGAAATCGTCTGTTATCCTTCTTCTTCAAGCAAACTTATTCATCCTTCTCTCTGATTTGCTGCTATATTAAAATGAATGAGTACATTAGTCACCAACAAGCTGATATTAAAACCCAACAAGTCACAAGTCTTCCATGAGACATTGGTTGCTACCATCAATACGTTTTCGACTCTGTCAGTTCACAAAATTAACCATCTCTAGGAGATGGGGGCTATCACCAATCCTTGAAGAAGAGTTCTCCACAATATACTACCAGAACACAGGGTCAAGGCAGGTATCTCATATGTTAACTCTCTGCATCGCTTGATAAGAGCATGTATGCTTGCTTAAAAAATCACTATTAGGTTGGCACTTATAAATATACTCAAGCGTGTAGAATATTTTATTAACAATGGTAGTTACAGGAGGAGCAAATTGACCAATCCCTGATGGATACAAAACTCCTAAGCAGGTTACTCTCGACATCAAACTGCTGCTTCCCATAGATGATAGGGATATTGAAAATGGATGACCATAACAAGAGAAATAGGGGTTGACAGGGTGCTGGAACAAAGGCATCTCAGAACTTTCTGGCATAATGCATCAGATAAGCATAACAAATAAGTACGAAAAGCTGAGAACATAACCATGTTTCACAATTTGGTCTCTTGCAGTTCTTCAACTAATCTTAGTCGTAAACCAAGAAAGGAAAGTATAGCATAGAAATGCGATGTAAGTCCCACCTCGGTTAGAGATTAAAAGAAACTTATATTAGGTAGATTTGTTCATAATAAGTGCATTATTGCTGATAATTCCACATGTCTTATAAGCTATGTAAATATGAGACTTTTGGTGTAGTCATTGTAGTTGTAATCTGGAAAACTATTTAGCAGGTTTTCTGATCTTTAATTAACATGGATTAAGGACATTAGCTCTTAGAATTTCAATTTTACACTGTAATTTTATAGGTTCCTGATGAAAGAATGTAGGTGAAGTATAATTCTGTAACATGAACTCCTTTTATTATCTAACACATCAGGTCTAGCATCCTCAGTAGCATGACTCCTTTTAATATATGAGTACAGATGCGTACTTGGCAGCATGAGTTGCATGACTCCTTTTAATATATCAGCTGCTTGACAAAACGGGCTTGAAATTTGTAGATGTAGCTGGATATAAACTAACCTTTCCCGCGGCCCCTGCACACACACACCCCCTCCTACAGCCCTACACACACACCCCTTGCACACCCCCCCCCCCTACAGCCCCTGCACACACACCCCCTCTATAGCTTGGTATATAAGATATTGAATATTGCCAACTAGAAAAGAGACACAACACCTTCCCTTTTAAAATATCCCTGCACTTAGGTTCCATCATTAAAGAATCTTGTAACAGAAATTAAAATGATGTTGCTATACACATTGCTCTTGGAGAAATTAAAATAATCGCAGAAACACCTTCCCTTTTAAAATATCCCTGCACTTACTGTATATATGTCATATAAAATTCAGAATAGTGCATCACTCTACGAGTTGGACAATACAAAACCAGTTTACCAAATTATTAGTTTTCATTTTACACCTAATTAGAGACAGATTTTTCGGCTTAATCTTTAAGAATCCACAATCGAGACCATGAAATTGATCCTAATTCTACAACTAAATTCCCCTAGTCCCATGATCATGATTATTAGCTATCACAGATTCCATTTCACTCCCACGTTTTAATAGCTTAGGTTCCATCATTAAAGAATCATCATTAGCTAGCATTAACAATGAAGTAACAATAAGGAGTAAATCTTCATCAACATCAGTAACAGAGGAAGAGTAAAACAGAAGCTTGGAAATGATTTAACAGAAGAATCTTGATAATCTGTTATGAGGTAATCAACAAATTTAACAGAAGCTGCTGATTACTCTTGATGATTTAACAGATTCATCAAAATCAGTAACAGAAGAAGAGTATATGATTTAACACATTAGCATCTTGCATTATATTAATGATACTCAAATTCTAATAAAATCAAACCAAATGAACATAATACCAGCCAAATTCGACAATTGTTCTTCCAGTTTTTATGTTCGTCTAATGAAATTCTAATAAAACCAAACGAACATAATACCAGCCAAATTCTAATAAAATCTTAAACGAACATAATACCAGCCAAGATTATGAAAATATTAAATCAAAATTATGCCTTGAAACTCAAAGAATAATACCTAATTCCCCTGAATCTGATGCCCTGAATCCAGTCCAAGAAACGCTCACTCTTCTCGCCAATGGGAGAACAACAAAAACATGAAGACCGTCAATTTTAGCGAACAAAAAACAAAAGAGGTATCTGATTTTGGCTTTATAGCATGAAGGATGGAGAAACTTACCAGATAATCTGAACAAACGATTCACCAATTGGAGGAATTCGGATGAACAGAGGACTTCGCGAGTGAAGAAGCTCGAAGAACCGTCAAAAAAAAAAAAGAAGAAGCTCGAAGAAACCGCAATGGCTCAGTGTAGGGTTTTCTGATATTTTGGGGATTAACAAACTAATAATATTTTTGTAATTTAATAGTCTTTTACAACCGTGGGTTCGGTTGTACTTACTAACTATATAGACGTTAAAAGTATTAAAAAACCGGGAAAGCTCCCGCTCGAGTTTTTTCACACAAAATCGGACTTTTTACGATCAGGTTTAATCATTTACCACCAGATTTAAGACTCGTCGCAACAAAACCTTAATATCTACGACGGCTTTTAAAACTCGTTGTAATTGCTACCTTTTTACGACCGGATTTCCGCACGGTCGTTAAGGTTGGTCGCAATTGCCTAAATTTTATCTTTTACATTTTATTTAAAAGATTTAATTTTCGAAAATATATTATTTCCGGTTTTCAAAATGGTTCGGATTTTTTTGAAATACAAAACTGTTTTCCGATTTTTATAAAAGATTTTGAAAAAGATATTTTTCCTAAAAACTAGCTAAAGGATTTTTATTTATTTATTTCCTAAATTCTAGCTTACACGCCTATATGATTTACTGCTACATGTTTATGGAGTTAGTGGATTTAGTGGCCTAAGTTAATTATCCTCCAAGTATTTAATTAAATTAAATAAGATTAATTATTCTCCAAGTTTGCAAAACCACGTACTTTGTTACTGCTTCTATGAAGTGAAGTAATGGATTAGTGGATGATGTACATGACATGGAATAATTAATTTAATTCAATTAATTAATTAGAAATCATGGAGAACATGTGATAATGGTCTAAGTTAGTGGAAATCATGTCTTGTCTTAAAGGTCTATAAATAGGCGCCTAATTCATTTGAATAAAATTGTGTCTGGCTTAGTTAATTTGTCTTAAGTTATCTAAAGTGTCAGTGCCTTTCCTTAAGAGAATTCATACTTACATTAATCGAGTTTTTATTACTCTTCCATTGTTTTACAAAGTGTATTTTTGAGAAAAAGGGTTTGAGTGAACTCTTGTAAGTGTGAGAAAGCTTTGAGTGAAGCAAGAGAAAGAGAAAGGAACTTCGAGTGAAGTTTGAGAGAAAACGTCAGTTGTTGGGAACTGTCGTTGGGAACTTGAGTTGAGTGACTTAAGTTCAAAATCGAGAGAAAAGTAATAGGTTGTAATCAGAGTTGTTTTGGCCTATTATAGTGGAAAGGTGTTTAAAATCCCTTGTGGTCGAGGTTGTTTCTTCCTACTAGGCCTAGGAAGTTTTTCCTCGTAAAATCTCTCGTGTTCCCATTTGTTCCCAAGTTTACTTTTAATTCCGCAAAAAGTAGTGCTTATTCTCTCACTATAATTCACCCCCCCCCCCTCTTATGGTGCTCGTATTATACAACACGCTCGAAATGCAATCAAAAAATCATAATGTTCATCAATATTCACCATAAATATTACAGTATTAAATTAGGTTTTTAACACTTTTTGATGTTACTATTAATACTAATATATTGTCGCACTCATCTCGAGCATATATTGCTAGTGTTGATATGTGGTAAGCGAATGATTCTCTTTAGGCGACTTCTAAGCTTGTTAAAGTGGAATCGCATTTTCTCTACACAAGGTATGTACATACCTATTTTTGGTTTGATTGGTATCAGGTCTTAAGGATGTGATTGATGTAGTATCATATATAGGGAACTATCTTTAGTCCATATGTGATTTATATTCAAGTGAAATTGCATGTTTTATATTGTTGTGTGAAGCATGTTGATTATGATGATTATATTATGTTTGTTTGGATGATTAATGCAAGCATATGGGCTTGTGAACTTTTGTTTTATTAATTCATGAGGTATTAATAATTATGTTGTTATTGGATCACATTGTTTCCTTTGGATTATTTTTATTACTTTATGAGGACCAAGAGCCTTATTTGGTACGTTGGTTTACCTATGAAAGGTTGGTTGATTGTTGACTTGGAGCAACAAATAAATAATGGTTATGAAATTAATTGGAATTATTCTTGGATTGTTAAGTTTATGATCACCTTATCTAATCCTAAGATAAAACTGGAAGTTTATGTATCCTTGATGATTATATTGTTTGTCTTACTTTGTGAGTCATAACAAGTAAGTAATTTATCAATCATTCAAAGTGGAAAATGAATAGTAATAATCTTTGGACTTGTTCACGTCTGGAGTGTTGGACTAGTATGAGTTGGAGTACATGGTGGTAGCCCATGGATTTTTCTTGGCACTAGATTGATTAGCGTGTCCCATTTCATTAAAAAGGTTGCTCGATATCGTAGGTCAGGAGAGTACGGAGTCGCGCCTGTACTTCGTCTTCTAGATTGAAGACTGGTTTGGTTTGGACAACTCTTTCCATTGCCTATTTGTGGTACCCGATTTTTTAGTGTCTTAATTAACGGTCTGAATCCCATGAAAGTTTCTGATTGGACTATGAGTTTTAGAAAACTTTGAAGTTGTCACCCTATTAATATCTTAACACTGACAAATTTAAATAAATTATTTTAAAATTAATTTTCAAGCTAAGAAAGATCGTTTAAAAAAAATGATGACTTCATATGGATAAGGCTTTTTTTAAAAAATATTGGTCTTTCATACCATGAGATAGGGTTCGGGGTTTAGGTTAAGCGGTGTGGACATCTGGAAACTCGTCTCCTCTTCCGTTCTACAGAAAGAGATCTTACTAAATGCGTTATTTTCCATTTTAAAGTAATCATGGATATTAAAATAAAAGGAAAATGACATAATTTGCACATATACACATCAACCATTTTATTTAGGACCAATATATCATTTGTACATGATGGTTTGAGCATCGAAGTTGCACTACAAACCAATCATTGCGGGATCGGCATTTGCTCATGGATCAAAACCATCATAGTTTTATCTTATATCTCACCCTAAATAGCCAATTCCATTGGGGAAAGAAAAAGGGAAGAATATATTATGATTTTATAAATAATTCATCTTCAGAATTAAAGAGATCTATTAGGAATAAGGTAATCACTCTAATTATTGATCGAAATGGGGGTTAAGATAATTGCTTTAATTAGTGATTAAATATAAAGAGGATCAAGGTAATCACCTTAATTAGTAACAAAATGAAGGTTAAGATAATCACCTTAATTAGTGATTATTCAAGACTTAAGATAATCACTCTAATTAGTGATTAAATGAGAAAAATAATCGCCCTAATTAACGATTATTAAGGCTTAAGATAATCACTCTAATTAGTAATTAAATGAGAAAAACAGTCACCCTGATTAACGATTATTAGGTTTAAGACAATCACTCTAATTAGTGATTAGATATAAAATAGGTTAAGTTCATCACCTTAATAAGTGATTAACTAAGATTTTAAAATAATACCTCTAATTAGTGATTAAATATGATGAAAGGTTAAGCTAATCACCCTAATTGGTGATTAACCAAGGTTAACGATAATCACCTTAATTATTAGTGATTCAATAAAGAGTTTGAGTTGATCACTCCAATCAGAGATTAATCGAGGATTGAAATAACTAACCACCTTAATTACTTATTACATTTACGATTTTCAAGAGGTCTTAGACGTTTGCTTCCTAATTGAAGCTATGGAGAAATAATCTTAATTGAAGATTTTAAAGTCATTTGGAGAGAAATGATCAATTTGAGATTGAATTTGGAGATTAGTGTTTGGCTAATTGAAATTTGTCCATTTAAAGTGAGGAATTTGTCCATTTAAAGTGAGGAATTTGTCCATTTAAAGTGAGACACGTGAAACAATCAAAAATTAATTTGGAGATCATAATTACCAATCTATGTCAAATTATATGATTAATCCATTTGAAGATGGAGAACAAATTTAGAATGTAAGATCACCATACAATTTAACTTAGTTAGATTTGCAATTTTTCCTCTTAATTGATATTTGGTCATTTGATTCATATACAATGATATATTGGCCCAACATGCAATATTTGTAATATTGGTTGCTCATTTTATTCAAAAGGGATTGTGAATTATTTACGAAAATTATGCATAAATATCTCCATGTTTTTTTCATTAATTGAGTGATGTAATAGCTATTTAGAAAAAAATTATTATTACAACAAAATGTACAAAATCTATGACTAATACAAAATCTTCAATCTTGATCTTCACCATGATGCTCCTTGATTTGAATGGGCTTTAATTTGTAATATGTTTATTTGTAAACTTGTGAAAATTAGAGATTAACTAACACGTTTGATTTTGATTTTTACGACAATTTTTATTGATTTTTGTTTATATGATAAAATGAGTCATTTTAAGAGAAACTTAAAATTTCATGATTTTTATAAACATTTTCGTGGGAAATGAAAACAACTGCCATCTTCTCGCTGAAAGCCTAGATCTAGGTTTTGGGGGGAGAGACTTACCAGTTGGTTTATTAAACAATAGCCTTTTCTGGGCCATTTTCTTCTCCTCCTCTTTCTCAGCAGATTTAATCACCTTTTCCAACGCCTTCATGATTTTTTGGTCAAACACTTCTCCGCTTAACCGGAGTAAAATAGCTTCCATGCATACGGAGAGCCGTCAGATATGGATGAATTCGCTAGATCTCTGCCAATGATGGTTTCTTCTTGCGATTTTGCAGCAAAAGCTACATCATTTAGGGGTTGGGTGTTCACCATTTTTGAAATTTCAGTGACTGAGAGAAAGAACTGTGAGAAGATAAAGAGAGAGAAGAACTGCGAGAGAGAGAGAAAAAGATGCACAGAGAGGGAGATGAAGAGAGAGAGAAAATGAGGGAATCGGCTGAGGAGTTAACTAAATAGGGTTCTGGGTTGGAGGGTTTGATGAAGAACATTTATGATCATGTTCAAATTGATCATAAATGTTTGTTGGGTAGTTGAAAGGTGAGGAGTGAGAAAGTAAAATTTGTGGGAATCATTAAGTTAGGATGGAGTTAGTCTAAATTAGGAAAATATAAGAATTGTTAATTAATGTTAGTAAGGGTATTCAGTAAATTCACACTCATATTCTTTACCATATATAGAAAGATAAAAATTGTTGCAAGTAATTTGAAACAGCCATATTTGAAAATTGTTGCAATTAATTTGATACAGAGGAAGTCCTACTTTGTAACCCCTATATCTCCATATAAGGAGGTTACAAATTAAAGAGCTGTTTCATGAGGCTTTATTAGCCTCATATTAATGTCACACATTATGAGCCTAATAAACTCATGAGTTACATCTTATTCCACCCATCTAAAAAACCGCCCACCCATTTCACAAATGGGTTTGGGTAATATCCAAGGGTTCACATTATGTGAGCTCATAGGACAAAATATATATTAGTAGTTGGCTTAATCATATTAGCCTAAAAAATCGCAATTAGCTTTTAACAAAACGTCACGATCACCCAATATTATTAAATATAATATTTCTACAATTTGTCCATATATATTTAGTTTGTTAAACTTGATCGAAGATAAATCCTTCAATTAGCCACCTTGTACAATCAAAACTTTTTTTTCTTTTGTATGCAACTTATTTTCCCTCGTCTTTGTCGTGTAGAATATTGATGATCGGTCGTCTTTAGCAGACTCAAGTGAAATTGATGCAAAGTTGTCAAAGCCATATATTCGGGACAACCTGTGTCTATAACATTACTAGCTTTCCACCCGTGCAAAAATGCACGGGAGGTTTTATGTAGAAATGATTTGGAGCCATGTATAATGTGCAACAATTGTTTTGTATATTATGTAGTTGTGTATACTCGAAATATATTGAATCGGTAATCATTAGAATCCATTTATTGAAGATTAAAAGAATACAAAATGTAAAATTATATTTAATATATATAAAAATCCTTTAATACAACATTTTTAAACTTTAAAAATCTTGTAATCTTGATATATACAATTATAAATACAAAAATGAAAAAAAAAAAACACATTGAAATGCAGGGGAATACTTTGTTTATAAATTTAAAATTTTAGGATGTTTCTCCTAGAATCATGATTTGAATAGTAGCTGATTGATTCAAGTTTTCATAATCCAAATTGTATTAAAGAACAATCTCAAAGTTTTATATAGCATGATTTTCATCACAATGAATGAGGTTATCTCTAAATTTCTAAGTGAAAAAATTAATTTAAATATAGCATGTTTTTGTCTTTATTTGCCTTTTATTTCTTAATCACCATATGACCTGTTCTTTTCCATATTCTTTTCGATTTTTAGAATTGTACTGTAGACCAATTTCAAACTTCTATATTTACATTCTAAACATACTCGTGAATGAGGTGTATCTCAGAATTTTAGGTTGGAATATTTATTATGGCCTTGTGATTACAAATTTTAGAATCTTATAATGAGAATAGTTTAAAACTGGCTAACGACCCTTGTGCAGTAAGATTATGACTTGTGAAGTATCTATAATTAGTAGTAGGATTGTTCTTATTTTCTTAGAACGGGCCCTAAAAAAATGGACCTACTTTGGGTCATTATTTAACTTTAACTAATTTTTTAGCGGTAAAACTTGTCTCATAGATCCTTTAAATGCACGTAAGTTTTATGCCATTATTCCTTATAGTCAATTTAAATGTCTATATCAATTTATTCACATACGAAAAAAAAGTATAGTCCCACTAATACCATAGTTCTCATGTGTGGGTGGACATAATATATGCTGATAATAAATTTGATCGAAAAATTTTAGTATAGGTTTTTGACCCTGCAAATTACATGGAAATGATAAATTTAAGATTTTATGATAGTTTCCCCAAAAAATATGTTGTAAAGTTCATAAATATTTACCGAAATATTATAATTAAGCCTATGTACTACATATAATTTAATCAAAGTAAAGAGTGATTATGTTTCCAGCATTTTAAAAAAAAGTCAAATTAAAGTATCAAGAAGATCATATAGCAACGGATGGAGTATAAGTCATTGTGTTATTTCCCTAGGAACACTACAAGAGGGGGGGTGAATTGTAGGTGTAGAAATAAACGTAACTTTTTGCGGAAATTAAAACTTAAACGAATAAACAAGCTAGAGGAACACAAGGGATTTTTACGAGGAAAAACTTCTTGGGCCCAACAAGAAGAAACAACCTCGACCACTAGGGATTTTAACTCAACTCTTTCACTAATTAGGCCAAACAACTTTGTTACAACCTAATTCTAACTCGAGCCGCACCTTGAGTTCCTAAACTCAAGTTCCTGAGCCGTTGTTCCCTTAACAGTAGTTCCTCTCAACTTCACTCGAAGTTTTCTCACTCATACAAGCTTCACTCAAAGCCTTTCTCTTACAGAACTTCACTCAAAGTTTCCTTATCCCAAAAACCAAAATACAATTGATCGAAATAAGCTTAGTGGAATTAGAGTAAGAAAGCAAAGAACAAATGGCTATTATGAGAGAATGAAGGCACTGACACTTAATTAGTTAAACTCACTTAATTACTTAGTCAGACACACTTTGGAACTCATTTAGACTTCTATATTTATAGTGATAATCACAAAGAACGTGGGATTAAAACTCGAGTTCATGTTAAGTCCATTAACCCATGATGTTCCTTCCCCTAAGGAACACGTTTCTCATCATGTCCCATGATCCCATGATCTCAATGTGAACGTGGATATATTTTAGCCACTACTACTAAGTAATAGGGGTTGCTTGAGCTTTATCCGAAAATCAGTTTTATAAAAACAGCTTTTAGAAATGCACACTTAACATCCATTTGATATAGTTTAAATCCCATGTAAGCAGCAAATGCAATTAAAATTCTAATGGCTTCTAATCTAGCTACAGGAGCAAAGGTTTCTTCATAATCTATTCCTTCTTGTTGATTATAACCTTTTACTACAAGTCTAGCTTTGTTCTACAATGGTTCCATATTCATCTATTTGTTTCTAAACACCCATTTTAAGCCAATTATTTTTGTTGTTTAGATGAGGAACTAGATGCCATACCTTGTTTCTTTCAAACTCATTTAATTCAGCTTGCATTGCAGTAATCCAATCAGAGTCAGTTAAGGCTTCTTCATGATTTCTTGGTTCCATCATTGATAGGAACGCATGAAATGCACAAAAGTTCCTTAACTGAGATCTAGTTTGCGTACCTTTGGATATGTCGCTGATTATGAGTTCCATGGATGTGACTTTTGTATCTCCAAGGTTTTGGTTGAAACTCTCTTATAGGAACATGTTGTTCCTCATGAGTTCCTTGAGTAGATGAGGAACTCTGTCAGTTGTTCCTCTGTTAGCCTCGGTGGACTCAGTTCCTTCTTTTGAGGAACAGAGACATCTTCTCCTCCTTGAGGAACAGGAACATCATTGATGTTATTATTTTCAATTCCTCGTTCCTTTCCTCTTTCACTTCTTCTTCTTCTTGTGAATCTGCTTCTTTCACTTGATTGTCAACCCATCTCATAGTCATCAACCTGTATGCTTGGATTATATTTGTCAGATTCATCAAAGATTACATGAATGTCTTTCTTCAACACACATAGTTTTTGTTATATACTCTATAAGCTTTACTATGTGAGAGTATCCTAAAAATATTGCTTCATCACTCCTTGCATCAAATTTTCCAAGATTATCTTTTCCATTATTATGCACATAACATTTGCACCAAATGTTCTAAAATAGTGATTTGGTTTCTTTCCAAATAAAGTTCATAAGGAGTTTTATTAATGATAGGTCTCATCATGGCACGATTAATTATGTGACAAGCAGTATTAACAGCTTCAGCCCAAAAGTTCCTTGGAAGTTCACTAGCAATTAACATGGTTCTAGACATTTCCTCCAAAGTTCTATTTTTCCTTTCTACAACACCATTTTGTTGTGGTGTTCTAGGGGCAGAAAAATTATGATCTAGGCCATTATCTCTGCTTAAGTCATCAAATTTTATTTTCGAATTTTTTGCCATGATCAGATCTAATGTGCATTATTTTATGCCACTTAAGTTTTGAACTCTTTTAGCAAAGACAAGGAACTCATCATAAGTTTCATCTTTACTAGTAAGAAAAATAACCCAAGTATACCTAGAGTAGTCATCTACAATCACAAGTACATACCTCTTTCCACTTCTGCTTTGAATTCTCATGGGACCACATAAGTCCATATGAATTAATTCTAATGGTTTAGTGGTATTACAATCGTTTTAGATTTGAAAGAGGATCTTACTTGCTTACCTCGTGCACATGCATCACAAACTTGATCAATATGAAATTTTATGGATGGTAATCCTAAAACAAGGTCTTTTGATCTAAGTTTCTCAAGTAATGAAAAGCTAGCATGTCCTAGACGCTTGTGCCAAGAAGTGAATCATCTTCAATAACACTAAGACAAGTTAAATTGATTTGAGGAACAAGGTCTAGATCCACAATGTATGTGTTCCCTTTCCTTGTTCCTTCCAAGATAACCTTCTTAGTTTTAATGTTGATGATAAAGCATTTTTCTTTATCAAATTTTACAGTATTTCCTTTGTCACAGAATTGAGAAATGCTTAATAGTTATGTTTTAGACCTTCAACTAAAAATACATTTTCAATGGAGTGTAGTGGTGACTTACCGACCTTACCCATGGCAACTATGTTACCTTTCTTATTATCACCAAATGTTACACTTCCACCTTCATAGGTTGTGAGTGAGAGAAACTTGTTTTGTCTCCTGTCATGTGCTTGGAACAACCACTATCGAGATACCATGTGTTGTTCCCCCTCACTCCAACCTGCAAAAATCAACTATGTTAGTTGTAGGAACCCCATCTTTCGTGGGTTCCTGTTCTTGACTAGGATTTGTTTTGACAACCCTTTTTTCTTACTTATTGTCACATTTTTCCCAATCATTTCAGATTTTGTTGACATTGATTTATGTAATGACCTACCTTCCACAATACATACAAAATTATCACTAGGTAGATCAACATATTTCTTTGTCTTGTTCCTTTTCTTGTAGTTTTCAAAACCAAGACCTTCCTTCCTTTGGTCTGTGGTTTCTCAATCCACTTAGGAACTTTCATGATTTTGCCTCTGTTCCTTGCGACAACCAGTTCCTTTTTAAGATTACAGATCTGTTCCTTTAAAATATTTTCTCTTTATTCAATTTTTCAATCTCAGATCTGTATCCTTTCAAAGGGGTTGATCTTATATCAAAGGAACTCAGAACAGGGACAAATCCTTCAAGTGTGAAATCTCTAAATTAATTAGATAATTTTCATTTTTCAAACTTTCATAACATTCTTTGATTTTAAGTTTTTATCAAATAAATCAAAGAATTTGTTTCACATCGTTCTCATTTTCTTAAGCCATTCTATGTGTTCCTTGCAGAACTTTAAGGCTTGTTCCGTTTGTTACGTTTTTCACGTTCATCTCTACATTCAAGAATTGCATCATAAAGAAGATCATATATTTCAGCCTAGTTTTACCATCTAAGTCTGACTCAAGTCCATGTTGACTTACCTCAATTTTTCTTCATCTTCTTTTCGTCAGTGTTTGCCATGAGGCAAAGGTTTGCTGTTTCTTCAGTTGTTGTTCCTCTTCTTCTTCCGTCTCTGAATCTCCCCAAGCAGCTATCATAGCTTTGCGACATTTGCCTTAGAGAAAGGTGCTTTGATTCTTTGTTCCTTTCAGCAAAGCGTTCCTTGTTCCTTTCTTTGGTTTTGTCATTTTCCCAAAGAGGACATTCCTTGATGAAGTGATCTGTACTACCACATTTATGACAAGCAGCTTTGTTAGAAAATTTCTTAGTTTTACCTTTGAAGTTTCCATTCTTCATGTTCCTGTACATCTTTCGAAATTTTCGAACCATGAGGGCTGCTTCTTCTTCTTCTAGATCCGAATCATCTTCATCATCTGCTTTGAGAGCAATTGATTTTGATTTGGAGCTTTCACCATATTCAGTATCAAGGTGAAGCTCATGAGTCATAAGTGACCCTGCCAGCTGTTCTAAGTTGAACTTAGTGAAGTCTTTTGTTTCTTGAAGAGCAGTGACTTTAGCCATCCATCTGTCCTTAGGAAGACTCCTAAGAACCTTTCGAACCTGTTCCTCAGATGAAATAAACTTTCCAAGAGAAGCCAACTCATTAATAATGTTAGTAAAACGAGTAAACATGTCTCGGATGCTTTCTTAGATTTCATGCAGAACAGTTCATATTGATTCATAAGTAAATCAATTTTCGATCTTTTAACTTCATTAGTTCCTTCTGGGTTACTTCTAGTAAATCCCATATTTGCTTTGCGGATTTGCATCCCATGATCCTATTATGTTCATGGGGTCCAAGTCCACAATGCAACAATTTAATAGCCATGGCATTTACTTCCATTTTTTCAAAATCAGATTTGTCATAATCAGAGAGGGGTTTTAGAGTTACCTCATTTTTGTCATTTGTAGTTGTGACTTCGAAATCACCAACTTCAATGACTCTCCATACCTGATAGTTTTCAGCTTTGATGAATATCTCCATGCGGTTCTTCCAATAGTTGTAGTACTTCCCATTGAACATAGGAGGCCTTTGAGTGGAATAACCTTCTTCAAGTTTCTCGGTGGTATTCATTGTTCCTTGGATCTTTTTCTCAATAGGGTTTCCTATCTTACGTGAGTTCTAGCTCTGATACCAATTGTTATTTCCCTAGGAACACTACAAGGGGGGGTGAATTGTAGGTGTAGAAATAAACGTAACTTTTTGCGGAAATTAAAACTTAAACGAATAAACAAGCTAAAGGAACACAAGGGATTTTTACGAGGAAAAACTTCTTGGGCCCAACAAGAAGAAACAACCTCGACCACTAGGGATTTTAAACTCAACTCTTTCACTAATTAGGCCAAACAACTTTGTTACAACCTAATTCTAACTCGAGCCCACCTTGAGTTCCTAAACTCAAGTTCCTGAGCCACTGTTCCCTTAACAAGTTCCTCTCAACTTCACTCGAAGTTTTCTCACCATACAAGCTTCACTCAAAGCCTTTCTCTTACAGAACTTCACTCAAAGTTCCCTTACCCCAAAAACCAAAATACAATTGATCGAAATAAGCTTAGTGGAATTAGAGTAAGAAGCAAAGAACAAATGGCTATTATGAGAGAATGAAGGCACTGACACTTAATTAGTTAAACTCACTTAATTACTTAGTCAGACACACTTTGGAACTTATTAGACTTCTATATTTATGTGATAATACAAAGAACGTGGGATTAAAATGAGTTACATGTTAAGTCCATTAACCCATGATGTTCCTTCCCCTAAGGAACACGTTTCTCATCATGTCCCATGATCCCATGATCTAATTGAACGTGGATATATTTACCACTATAAGTAATAGGAGTTCCTTGAGCTTTATCCGAAAATCATTTTATAAAACACTTTTATCTTTAAAACTGAATTTTAATCTTTAAGAAAATAATATTTTTAAAAAATTCTTTCTAAAACCGGATATTTATTTTCTTATTTTTCCGAAAAAAAAATCTTTTCTTAAAAGATTTTCTTTTTAAAACTGATTTATCATTTAAACTTATTTGAAATTAGATAAAACTAATTTCCTATAATATAGGCATGACTTACTCAAATGCACAATTGTACCGTTTTATTTTTGCACGCCTAAGTCTAGTTCCTTTTAAAACTAAGTTCCTTTAACAATTCGTTTAGTGCCACTTAGTTTGTTCCTTAAAAGGAACAAACTCTCATTCTCAAATAAACTGCCACTGTTCCTTACCATCTTACTTTGTTCCTTTACATGGAACTAGAAAATAAAACGCCTAGCTTTATTGTTTCTTGATCCAATGCTTGCTCCAGTATCAACTTATAGAAACTTCTTTACTTAGCCTTTGAAATCCTCTCTTGACTTCTTCCTTGACTTCGTATTCTCCCAGTTCCTTTCATTGATACCTTAAACATCATACACTATAAAAACTCATTAGTTCACTACTTAGTTTGCATCTTTGTTTCTTTGTCATCATCAAAACTAGGGTTCAGCACATTGCTAAGTACTAATTAATTTCGTGTTGTATGAAGATTCCAAGCATGCGTAAAAATAAAAGATTGGGTGTAATACAATTACTAATTTACTTCTCTATATCTTTATCCCAATACCCTTACAAATAACACGCCAAGACACAATTTACAACTCTAAAACATTCACAATCCAAGACACAATAAAGAAAATAATTTAACATAACTATAGTTTCTTGAAACTATATATTTGAGAATTAATTGTAAATATATCAAACAAAACAATCAAATAAATGAAATCAGGTGATTGCTTCTAAAGGAATTCATAAGATACACTAACTTGTCTTATTTGTGGCGAAAATTCACAATGCTTAAGATGCTTGATTGATTGGATATATATATATGCTTGATTGATATATAGTGTGAATGATGAGTAAAAGCTACTTAAAAAGCTTGTGCCGAACATGCCCTAAGTCAATAACTTATCCTCTAAAAATAAAAGTCCCTAACTTATTATATAACATGATCAAAGTGTATCATATATAGACCTGATTATTGGACAGGGTAGTCCAATGACTACATGGTTAGGGTCAAATTTAAAGGTTTTTATTAGACATGATCATTATTGGACATGGTCGTTATAGGACCGACAAAATATCCCAAAGATTTTGAAAAATAAATTAGATATTCAAAAAAAATTACATGTATGAATCCCTGTCCAATTACACTCACTTTTGTCTCTCTCCGTTCATTATTTTTCCTACCCGACCATTATCGGCCCGTAATCGACCCACGATCCGCATTTCGACCGACCTACCAGCGACCCTTTATGAATTGACCCTTAATGACCCAACTCGCTACCTGCACCAACCATGACCTGATCCTCCAAATGACAATGTATAATTATATATAATAAGAATCCTAATTTCATCTTGGAGGTTGATGGCCACTAATTAGCAACAATTGTTGTCTAACTTTCAACAAACAAAACTTATTCCTCGTCCCCTAATATCTAACTTAAGTATAAGTATATGTTATTACTAACTTGGGGGAAATCCTTGAATTTTATTGCGAAACTATTGCAGACAATGACTTTCTTTTCTTTTTGTTAGCGTTTTAAATGCACCATTGTAATTTAAATGCACCATTGCAATTTTTCATTTGGTAGCTCATGACACTGTTAGCATAAAGTAATAATATAGCATTATTAGCTTCATTTCCTGATTAAAGTACTAATAGAATGGGTAAAACCAAACCAACCGAACCTTTGTCTCTTAAGTGATCTTCTTGCCTGGTCTCAGTTATTCGATTATCCTGATCTATACGAAACCCAACAAAAAAGAGGGGGGGAATGGGGAGTTTGATCTTTTCTCTCTCCGAATTCTCATATAGTTTAGCACCGATCTAAACCCATCCTTCCCGGAAAATTAGGGGAAAGTAGAGCGGATAATTCTATTCAAAAAAATCGTCAATTTGTTTTTAAAACCTTGATTTTTCTGCTTAAAGTATTAATCTTTGATCCATTTTTGTAAGCTAAGAGTTGAGTTGAGCTGAGCAGTGAGAGAAAATGAGAAAGCATATATGACAACTTTCATATCACCCACTTCAAGTACCATTCTCTCTCTTCATTTTTCCTGTTAATTTTTAGGTGAAATTTTTCTCTCTCCTAAATGTTGGTTAAATTTCGTTGCAGGTTGTAGCTATTGCTGTGTTTTTAGCACTTGGGATTTTCTTTTTTTGCTTCCTTTGCTCCAAATGCATGGAGCAATGGCGAAATTTTTGAATGGATTCATGGGTCATTAGAAGTTGTTTGTGCATTTGTGGACTATGTATAGCATTACAGGTGACAAATGTAATAGGGTACTGTCACATTTTTAATTTTGGATTGTAATTTTGCCATGACTTTCGAAGTTTGAATTCATAGAAATTATAATGGCAATTTCAAACCGTCATTCATAAATCAAGCAATGTTTTATAACTTAACAAATTTAGTTGATTGTAATTGAATTATGGAAGTTTTTTATTTGAACCTTGATTTCAGCCGAGTAAACATTGAGGCACACGACTAAAAAGGAATCTTTGTATCAACACATCAGAAAGATTATAACATTGTAATACACGTGGCACAATTGTGTGTAGAGGATTATATGGGATTAACATGTGGACAAATGAATAGGTAAACGACACATAGGCAAAATGAACCTTGTTTACATATATATATATAGATAAGAATAGAGGCTTAAGAAGAGGATATATATATATAATCATCACTGGCTTAGGAAGAGGATATATCTCTGCGTAATCATCCAAGTGAAAGCCATCAAATCATATTTTCTTTAGATATAGCTTACTACTTACTAGTTTATTATAAAAAAAAATTCTTCGTAATATAATATTTGAAAAAACCAAGCATGATAACTTAAATATTGCCCTGCATATATATATATATATATATATATATATATATATATATATATATATGAGTCACAGCCTCACGGCCAACTTAAGGAAATATTAAGTTGAGATAATTATAAATAAGAAAAAATAATACATGTATTAAGCAAAATAAAGTATTAATAACAATGATCAATTCATAATTTTATCACCAGTCATTAAAAATACTATATATTGGAAAAAAATGTGATAAATTTATTGTCAATAATTTGTTATTCATATTGCGTGTATGCATAAATTAACCAAGTAATTTAGCCTAGTGGTAAGGTTTGTATTTTTTTGAAGGTAAGATGAAGATGATTTATTTGAGGAGTAATAAAAAGAATGCTCAAATGAGTCGCATGAGATTTGATCCCTAGATCTCAGTGATATGAGGTGGGGAGCAATGTCACTACTACACCGCTGATTACCTCAATCTTGATAAGGTTTGCATCTAACAACTTGAAGTTGTGGAATCAAACCCCAATATACTTTGGGTGGGATTTTCTTAATTTTAACCTGTGCGATATTTCGCCTACTCGTCCATACCAATATTTTATAGAAAAATGTATGCAGCATAAATTTAAATTAGTCTGAAAAAAAAAAATTAGATGACTAGAGATAAATACAAAACAAAAGCAGCAGCCACAACGGCATATCTTTGCATTGTGGGCCTTGGCTGGCGTGTAGTGGCTCCATATCTTAGAGGAATTCCTTGGAGCTGTTGGCAAAAGGGGTGAACCAGCTCATCAATTACATAAACGTTACTACATCATCACTTAAGCTATTTTTTAATTGAAAGGTAATTCTTCAACTCGATCTTTCTAAGCTGTCCGTTACAAATAGACGTTATATTAATTAGAATAGAGACCTTGTGTGTTGTGGTCTTGTACTCTTGTGGATCTTTCCTTTGGTAGTTGTTGGACACTTGGACCTCCTCATTTCATTACCTCCCAAGTCATTCAAACCTTATTATAATCTTAAGCTCATTATTACATGTGTACTTTTTTCTTTTCTCCCTCTAGTTTTTCATGGTATCCTATCATTTTGACAATTCAACTACGGCTAAAGCACCAACTGTACATTTAATAGTTGGTTATAAATGGTAGTAATGAAAATGAATTTGTGTGTAAATTTGTAAATAATATATCCATTTCTATGGTAATATTATTTATAGAATATGTGCATCGATTGTTTGGGTCTATTCTTAATACATTTCATCAAAATATAATTATAGAAGTGTGATTTATAAATATTGTTATACAAAGAAATTGAGATAAACATTCAGATGTGAAGTTTGTAGTCAAATTTAATTGTAATTTTTTTTATTGAGTAACCATTTTTTTAATTATGTCAAGTGACTTTATTAGTGCTTATTTAGTTTATTATTGGAATTATGACCCATTTTTGAATAGGAAAGAATATAATTGTACAAAATCTGAATATCCAATTAATTATATATTTAGCTACGGACAAAAAAGACATTTCATTGGGGGACACCATAGCTCCCCCTGGCTTATATAATAGAGATTTATCTTAAAGTGTCCACTTTTCTTCTTGAATTTTCATTCTTATCCAACACCATCTTGTAGGTGCGTGGTAATGACTGGTAATGAAAATTCCTTCATCTTGGAGACAAAAACACAAGTTCAGGAGTGAGATTGCTTGCCCATAGAGAAAAAATGTCTCGTCATGGAGATTTTAAGGATGTTTCCCTAACAAAATTATGCTTAAAATTTATATCCATTTCACAATTTATTAACAACTATCAAACGAACCGTATTCTAGTGTTTTATTTTGATGGTAATGTAAAAAACCTTGATCAAACATCAACTCTCATAGTTTTTTGGTTCAGTATTTAATTTGTGGGTTAGTTGATTCACAGTAGGGGAAGGAAGGTAAGGGGATCTTTATCCCCAATTCCCAAACACCACAATCGTCAAGATTCGAATTCAAGGTTTTTAATATTTTAAGTGAGGGTCTTGCTAAATGACCAAAATTTTGTTAGGGATTAATTATGTCATATACATCACACATTTGCAAAGACTACCATGATAAGTCAAGAACACTGAAAAACTTTGTTAATAATGTCATATACATCACACATTTGCAAAGACTCAATGACAAGTCAATAACACTGAAAAACTTAATTGTTAATAGCATGAGATATGAATAGCCCATTTTCTAATTTGTTTAAATTAAACAGGAAAATATGTCAAAAAAATCTTTGAAAAATTCAATTTTGTGAGAAAAAATCTTTAAAAACACTATTTGCGAAAAAAACCACAAACTTAAATTTTCTTGTAAGATGAAATCTATTTTCATTTTCCGGTATGGTTTTAAGTGTATTTTTTTTCAACTATAGCTAGTTTTTCCACTAGAAAAGAGGAAAATTAGCTTCCACATTCCTTCTAGACTTTTGCTTTTAAAGAACTCGCATGCAGTAAAAGTATTAAAAGCTATATTCCTCATGATGTTGATTAGGTTTTTTTACAGGAATAATGATTATATATAAGTTCTTGTTTTTTTTTTACTTTCCGCTTATTTGAGCTGATTTTTTTTACACCAAATATGTAAAAAAAAATTGAAATGGAACTCTTGAGAGTGTTTTATGCTAGACCAGCAAATATTCAAGCTATCAAATCCATCTTTGATAATGCGTTTGAACATAATGCTTCACAATGGCAACAACAGCCATTAGCCGTGTAAGTGGATTGAATTGGATTGGACTTTTCCAAATCCAAATCCAATCTAAAGTTTTTTGAACTCGAGAAATTGAGTCCAATTCCGATCCACATATTTTTTGA
Organism: Beta vulgaris subsp. vulgaris; assembly: GCF_026745355.1. Classification (NCBI taxonomy): domain Eukaryota; kingdom Viridiplantae; phylum Streptophyta; class Magnoliopsida; order Caryophyllales; family Amaranthaceae; genus Beta; species Beta vulgaris. The sequence goes on from NC_079209.1 coordinate 23,170,416, forward strand.
GTCCAGTCCAGTACAGTCCGATAATTTTTTCTTGTGTCCGAATCCAGTCATGTCTAGTCCGATTATTATATTATTTTTTCTCCGATTTAGATTCAAAGATTCACAACGTTTTCTCATAATTGAATTTGAAAAATTAAGGTCATTATATCCATTTCATAAAATAAGTCACATAGATCTTATATATATATATATAGATACATTATATATATAAATATTATATATAAAAATATTTTTGGACTTGACTAGACTTGTTGGACTCCAAACGGTGAGTCGAAATTCAGCCTGAAAATATTTGGACTCGAAAATTTGAGTCTGAATCGAGTCCAAAAACATTTCAGTCCAGTCTAGTCCGACAAGTTTGGACTGGACTGTATGGTACTCTGTACTTTTCGCAGTCCGCTTACACCCCTAATGTCATCAAATCCGCCCGATGGAACGTGGTACAAACTTACCAAATGAGAATGCGCATTACTTGTGTCCTAAATACTGTTGCAAATATAGTCATCAATTTAGTTTGAGAGTGAGTCTTTGTCCTAAATGGAAGGAATATATTGTTATTAATGTTTATATATATTAACTCTTGTGCTAATTCGCTTATATTGGACAATGACCTAACTATTTAGGTTAAGTGGAGTATTGGGCTTGGATGTCCTTGTATTTGAATTATTAACTAGTATTTTGGCTCGCGCAATGCCCCAAGTCAGTTACAATTATAAAATATATTATTATTCATAAATTTTATCATTGATTTTATTAGCATTTCGTAATTTGCAATCTAGTGCGAAATTGAAAAATAAAATTAGAGTAAGAGACTGTTATTACTTTAATAAAAGTGTTACAGATCAAAAGTATTGTCTATGTTTTTAGTACATATACTCATAAGACATTATTATGTTTACTTTGAAGTGGTGGTACATAGAGGTAGAACCAACACGACGCTCGTGAATTATAAAGAGAGAGAAACCCAAAAAAAAAGGAAAAAGAAAAAACCGCACGCCATCTCTTCATCTTCCTTGCAGTGCGAAAAGCCAAATCCCCCTCCCCCTTTCGTCTATGCATGGCTTTTCCCCTCCTCTGATTATTTTTTCAAGCCTTCTTCCCCAAGGTTTTAACGTCATAATGACACTTTTTAAAAATCCAAGATACCTTCTTTGTAAAAGAAAAAGAAAATTAATCAAGAAATTTGCTCATTGGGGAACCTTGTTTTTGGCACGAGGAGTGATGATTGCCCTTCAATGCATTTGCCCAATAGTTGCTGCTGGGTTGGTGCTATTAACAATATTAGAGATTATTTCTCTAATAATTCTTCAGATCTGCTCTAAATTGCAATTATTATGCCTATGTATCCCTCTCGGCTAAGCGCTACTCCTAAGGCCTTTGAAGTGTTAGATCATCCACCACCCAATCCAGGGAATTTCTCTCTCTTCTTTCTAATTAATATTTTTTCTAGTATTAATTTCTTTGTCTGTGTACTACTTAAATCTTTGTATGCTTGTTCTTCATATTGTCTTGTTCTCTTGTCTTCCCCCCCCCTCTTCCCCCATCATGGCTCCTCGTCTTCTTCATGCCACCTATTCTTCCAGAGCTTCAAGCCTTCTTTTCCTTCAAGTTCCCCCTAATTCCCCCCCCCCTTTCTTCGTATCTTAATAAATACTCGTACTTTATCCCCATGACTCACCTTACTATTTACCACCCTTCAAAGTACTCGACTGTTCTCTGCTTCCTTGTATTCCTACTTCACAATGTCTTTCCTTCATTCATGTCAGACATTCCCCCTTCCCTAAGTTATTTTAATGTCCTTCGAGCCTCTTGCGGTTTTCACTCCATTTCTTTTAACGCTAATAGGGCCAATTACGATGCAACTACGTCTTTGGATAATTGTCCTAGTTCAACCCATCCCTCAACCTCTTGGCCAACTCAATGTTTGGATTGTAACTATAATAGTCCATCTCCCCTTCCCCTTCAACCATGGCACGCAAGTCCTTATGTCTCAGACATTCCAGCTCCTTCTTTCCCCAGCATCACTGTAGATGCTCCCACCATTGATGACTCTACCAAATCCCTCCTCCAAGCCTCGTGCCTTTTTGGAAAAACTTGGGGCGACCCAATTTCATCTTCTTCCATTATGGCTCGCCTGAAGCGAGAACATTCCTTCCTTGTAAGTGACGTCTTTATTAGATACCTTTCGAATGGTTAGTTCTTGCTTAGGTTTGCTGACCCCATTGACAAGAACGAGGTCTGGGACAGACATTCTTGATTTATCTAAGGCCTCAATTTTGTCTTAATTCCTTGGAGACCAATGTCTCAACCCTTCTATAACTCGATCACTAGAGTCGATCAATGGGTTTGCATCCCATTCCTCCCAAATGAGTATTGGACTTGGCCTCACCTTGCCCAACTAACTAGGAAGATTAGCCACCTAGTCAAGTTTGATAGATTTACTTCCAACAATGATGATAAGACTCAATATTAGCATCTCCTCTCTTGTCCCTAGGTCTATTACCATGGTTAGTGAACATGGCTCGACTGAATTTTTCTTGACTTATGAAGGCACCAATGCAGTGTGCTCCTTGTGTGGTGCAAAAGACCACGTTCCCCTTTGCCCCAAAAACCGGTTGCTTGCCTCGACCCTGTCGTTGGATAATTGAAGGCTAGTTCCCTTGATCCATCCTCCCCAACTCTTAATGATGCAAACTGGCTCTTTGTCAAACCTCAAAGAAGAGGTAGGCCTCGGCCTCCTTTTCGAGGTTCTTTTAGAGGTCGGAGGCCTTACCACATATTCCCCGCAACTTCCAAACTAACCCCTCATAGCATTTCCCCCCTTGACAATCACAATTTCCCTTATTTGTCGCCTCCTTCGCCAACTATGATTCCAACCTCTAATGCCTTTGGTTCATTAGCATAATTCCAAATCAATGCTGAAAATGGTATACAACTCAACCCCCCCACTCATTAATCAAGTGTATGACCTCCCCTACATTCTCTCCCCGGAAGATGATGACCTTGATGATGAATTCATCCAAGCGCATGGAGTCCTTCACCACTCGCCAAACATTGCACTTGATGCTGACATGATCGAGATCATCTCCCCCTCCTGCAGTAACACGGAAGGTTCGTCGTCCAAGGATAGCCTCAAAAGGCATAGGAAGGAGGATGTTGAGGACTCATCCTTCAACCCCCTCCCCCCCACCCCAAGATGCCCCATGATTAAGATGCTATGTTTACTTCCCTTACGTCTGAGTAGGAAACACAATTTAGCTTTCTAGTTTTTAGTAATTTTCTTTTTTAGGGATGATTGTAAGATTTTGGGGGTTGTTATCATCCCCGATTCTTGTTTTTCAATTTCAATCTTTGCCCAATTTTCTACGATCTTATGTTGATCATGTTTATTTGGAAACTTTTTTTTATCTATCATTTCCTAGTGTTATGAACTCCTTACTTTCTTATGCTTCGTCTTCTACAATGTTTGCCAAGTTATGTCATATTTGGTTGTTTACTTTCATAGTTCTGGGTTACTCCCTCTCAATCAGCTTCGTTTAATCGCACATTTCTGGGTGTTTCCTATTTCTTTGCTAGGATTACTGCCCTCTAAATAGTTTCAACTTCCCGTGTTAGGCCGACTGCATTTGGCCTTGTTGCATTCTCACTTTGGGCCGCAGTTTTCCAATAACGCACCTTGGCCTAATTAACTCTCTCTTTTTTGTGCAGATTATTTTATCTATCTTTGTTGGGACCCTCTTTCCTAAGGCTCAATGTTCAGTTGGACGTGCTTTTTTGCCGAGCCATCAACCCTTACCTTCAAGGGCTGCCTGCCAATGTAAGTATTGAACATGTTTTTAGACCCCATTTGAATCGTATGTCTAGCATCCGCATCGAAATTTGTTGGATCTTTATAATCCAAGCTTGGTCACAAACTTTCCCCTCTTTGCTTAGAGATATGTACTTACTTACAAATTGCCATGGCCCTTATCCCTTAATAACATCATTATATGAAAATAATTAGTTGGAATCTACAAGGAGGCAAGAAACCTGAAGCTCTTGCTAGGCTCCTTTTTATAACTTACAAATTCAAACCTTTTCATTCTCAAAACTATGACAAATAGAACCAATAATTCTAACATTCTTAAAGCACCGCGTTTTGAGAATAAAATCATTATCGATCCTGTTAATCATTGTGGTGGAATATGGATATTACAAAATAGTGTTAAACTAGACCTCTTACATTATGTCTCTACTAATTGATGCACCCACCTTTTCAGTAATTACAAACCATTAAACAAAAAATAGCTTATATCAGGTGTCTACGCACCTGCACCAACAAAATGAAAAAGATGAAATCTGGTTATATCTACCTTCATTCTTGGCCTCCTCCGATACTCTCTGGATCAAGATAGGCAATTTAAACGAAATGTTACTTCTAACTGATAAACAAGGAGACCAAACCCTACAGTCTCACCAACTTTCTCGCGATTCTCTAACTTTCTCTCCAAGATAAACGCTATTGATGTTCCATCCATCCAAACATCCAATTGTTTTTAAAAAATGGGTTTACAACAGCCTTATAAATGAAAAGGCTTGGTTGAGCAATAATGAAAAACCCTTTCAATGAAATTTTCCATAACGGAAATGTTTTATACGACAATTTCACGGTCTCTTACCATGCCCCAATTTTTGCAATTGCAACTCGAATAATGCATGTCCACCAACCCCTTTTAGATTCCAGAATCACTAGTCATTGTATGATGCATCACATCAAATAGTGCGGAAAATCTAGTCTCAACCTACTACAGGATCATGCTTCTTCCGAATTCAAAGAAAGCTTATAATGACGAACCATAATCTCAAAGATTGGGCTCGCGCTACTGGTAAACATGACAATAACAAGCTAATTCAAAATGATAGCAAAATTCCCAAAGTTGAAAAACGGATTTGGAGCCATCCCTACAATCCCATTTTGAGAAAACATCTTGTCAGGCTAATTATTCAAAGAAAGAAGCTTCTCCTCCATGGACAGAAGTTCTGGTCGAAATATCAAGAAAAAAATGGCTAGCACAAGGGGATAAAAACACAAGGTTTTTTCAAAACAAAATGAAAAGTAAAAGGACAAACTCCCTCATTTATCGTCTCAAAGATGACTTAGGAAGGTGGGTCGATAGCCCTACTGAGATAAAAGGTCTCCTTCTAAATGTCTTACAAGACAGATTCAAATCAACATTCCTTCCGACTCACAACATTGACTTAAGCTTCATCCAGACAATTATGTCCCAACAGGAGTCTGCTTCTCTCTTACTTCCTTTTTCAAATGAAGAGATCAGAGTTGTCTTCTTTGACATGAACCTACATAAAGCCCCAGGCATCGATTGCTATAGAGCTCATTTATTCCAAGCCTATTGGTCCACCATAGAAACAGACATCCGTTTAGCAATCAAGGGATTTTTTCATCATGAAAAGCTCATGCCTTTTCTAAATCACACCATTCTAGCACTCCTTCCTAAAATTTAGAACCCAGACAACCCAAATCATTTCCGTCCAATAAGCCTAATCAATACAGTAGACAAATCTACATCTAAGCTTCTTGTCCAAAGACTCTGCCCTATTTTAAATCAAAATAGAAGCCCTCTTCAAAATGCTTTCACTCCAGAACGTTCTAGTCATGATAACATTTTCATTGTCCAAGAGATTATGAATATCTTTCAAAAATCTTCATCAAAGACAGGATGGTGTGCTCTTAAGCTTAATATGGAAAAAGCTTATGAGTCAATTAAATAGGACTTCCTTTGGAAGTGCTTAGCCACCCTAGGATGCCCACCTCAATGTATTGCTTGGGTCAAGGAATGCGTCACCACTGAGTTTAAAGGTCTAAGGCGTGGCTCATGTGTGCTGGGAGAATGAAGCCTTGCCTTGGAGTGCTGGGCACTTGGCATAGGGGCTGTTGGAAGCTTGATCATGTGCTATGCACGTGTGCGTGGGTTGCACATGCTCAGTGTTAAGTAAATGGTGGAATGCGTAGGAAACAAAGGGCGCGTGCATGCCACGCTCCCGTGTCAAGGGCCATGCATCAAGTGCGAAGCGACGCGGCGGTTATTCTTTGCGGTTATCGCTGTTTGGGCGAAGAGACACGTATTTAAGGCACGCTACTTGGGGGCTTTGTTACTGCATGTTGCTGCCACGTGACTGGCGGTTACGAGTGCAGTTGCTCAGACAGAGGGGCTTGTCTCTGTCATCATGGCCTATAAATATACACCCTTGGGGGCTGTCCAAGGGGTTAGACGATTTGTATACACATTCTATGATATAAGATTGCTGCGTTTGATTTATATGCTTTGTGTGAATGAATATTTACCACTATTCATTATACGAATATTGTTAGGCTGGTTAGATTACGATCTAGCGCCCTCACGGCATAACGAAAAATTACGATGTGACCTTTGTCATTCCTTCACAGAAATTTCTTCTCTATAAAACTTACAACCATGTTTTTTGTATCCATTCTTAGATTAGGAAATCCTGAAGGTAAATTAGTAGTTAATTCCATCAACATAATTGTGTGGATAATATTATCCCAAGGACAAAGAATAACTCGTCCTAATCTAGTTTCTGTAGTTTTCGTTCTTGTTTGTAATTGTTATTTATCTAACAAATACAATAGGAATGAGCAACAACACACAAGCATTGGATCTTCTTGGAGATGGCTCATATGGGTTAGCGGCCTCTATACTTCATTTGAAGGCATCCGCTTGTCTAGTAGGCATTACAAGGGCACACTTTCAAAATATCCTCATTTACTTTTAGGGGCAAAGCTAAGTGTTGATAGTAACACGGGACCATATTCTTAAACAATACAATATATTCTAACTAAGAGATTTGCAATCTCTTTGTATAGTCAACTTAAAGGGTACGGTAGAGTAATACTTATTTATATAAAATAACAATAATAGATACTCAAGGAGACCCATAACACATATTTAATAGCAATTATTAAAAAAAAAAAGTAGTTTTTCTATTACCAAATTTAAATACTGGGGGCACGGCCCCCCCTTGTCCCTTCACTGCTTCGCCCTTGTAAGTTATTTTTTTTTAGAGTTGAAGGTACTTGAAGGTACTGAATTTGCAGAAAAGTTTCAATTAGGGTACTAAACTTTCAAAAGTTTCAGTTAGAGTACTCAAAATGGATGTCTGGATATCTGTTAACTTAAGGTACTGAATTGGTATGTAACGTTATCAGCTTCAAAAATAATAAAAAAACGTGACATGGCATTAATTAAAAAGAAAAAGGTGACATGGTACTAATTATAAACATTCCACACTCTTTTCTCTCTCCTCTAATTCCTCACCCTCTTTTCTCTCTCCTCTGATTCCTCACCCTGTTTTTACTTTTTGCTACTTTATCTTTTCTAAAGTTTCTCATATGATTATTAGAAAAGTGTTGCTCTAAATGTCAGCCCTATTCCTAAGGGTTGCTTAAATTTTTTTTGCTATTATTCTTCCATTCTTTTAGAAAAAAAGTTTGATTTGTGTGGAATTATAAGTATTTTCTTTGACTATTTGAGAACTTTTTTCTACTCAGATTTACCATTATCGAGGTAGATTTATACTAGTATTTTATTTTTAGAATTTCAAGGCAAAGCTTCATTAATTATTTGTTCTGAAACCATCACAGATTAACTTACTCTTCTTAAAATTTTATATTTATTCATTCATTTATCTTCCATTGTTTTATTTGCTTCAATTTTCTGGGTATTTCCTCATAATTGCTTACTGAGATATTTTTTTATTATTCTAAAACAATTTATACTCTTTATGTTTTAGAAAATTTGCTTCAAATTATGAAGAAATATTGAGAGAGAATAATAATGTGTTGTATTTCATTAATCAACAAGATATGTATATATAATACAACCTAAGCCCAAGTCCAACATGGAATTAGGAAACCCTAATATATTTAGGAAAGATTTATACAACAATATACAGAAATATCTCAACACCCCCCCTCAAGTTGGAGCATTGGAAGGATTATAAATGCCCAACTTGGATAACAAATTATCAAATTGGAGTTTCCCAAAAGTTTTAGTGAAAATGTCGGCCAACTGAGTGGAAGTAGAGACATAAGATGGAGAAATCAGACCATCAGTAACCGCGTCGCGCACAAAATGACAGTCAACTTCAATGTGCTTGGTGCGCTCGTGAAAAACAGGATTCTTCGCAAGATGAAGAGCTGACTGACTGTCACAAAAAAGAGGAATAGATTTTGGATGATGAACACCCAAACTCAACAACAAGCCTTTTAACCACTTCAGCTCACATGTGATAGCCGCCATGGATCGATACTCGGCCTCCGCAGAGGACCTCGAAACAGTGTGTTGCTTCTTAGTCTTCCAGGAGATGGGAGAGTTGCCGAGGAAAACCAGCCAACCAGACAAAGAACGACGAGTGATGGGACATGCATCGCAGTCAGAATCACACCATCCCTGAAGAGAGAGATCACAATCAGCCCGAAGAAGAATACCCTGGCCTGGTGTACCCTTCAGATAACGAACAACGCGCAATGCAGCCTCCCAATGTTCCACATGAGGCTCATGAAGAAACTGAGACAAGATATGAACTGAGTATGCCAAATCAGGGCGAGCCACGGCCAAGTAGATTAGACGACCAACCAGGCGTCGATAAGCAGCAACATCCTCGAAGAGAGGACCTGATGCATGGCCAAGACGATGATTATGCTCAATCGGAAAACTGCAAGGTTTAGCTCCCAACAACCCAGACTCAGAAATAATGTCTAGAGTATATTTGCACTGACATAAAAACAACCCATGCGACCTACGAGCAACCTCAATACCAAGAAAGTACCGTAAAGGACCCAGATCTTTCATCTTGAAACAATCGCTCAGATAATCCTTGAAAGCAGATAAAGCAGCGGAATCATTCCCAGAAATAATCAAATCATCAACATATATGAGAACATTAAAATGAGTGGAGCCCTGAGCGAAAGTGAATAAAGAATAGTCAGCATAAGACTGATGAAAACCATAACCAAGCCACCACAAGTTTAGCAAACCAACACCTAGGAGCCTGTTTCAACCCATACAACGATTTTTGAAGACGACAGACAAGCTTTGGATTAGAGCATTCGAAACCGGGAGGCAGTTTCATATAAACTTCTTCATCGAGATCACCATGAAGGAACGCATTATGAACGTCCATTGGATGAAGTTCCCAGTTCTTAGCAGAAGCAATGGCCAGAAAAGTACGAACTGTAGTCATCTTTGCAACAGGAGCAAATGTCTCATTATAGTCAATGCCAGCCTCCTGATGATTACCTAACACAACAAGGCGAGATTTGAGACGTTCAACCTCTCCATTGGACAAATACTTTATCCTATAAACCCACTGACTGCTGAGAGCCCGTTTGCCAGGCGGAAGCTCTTGCAATGTCCAGGTACCATTGGCCTCGAGAGCACTAATCTCATCCTGCATAGAAGCTTTCCATCCTTCGTCACGCATAGCCTCCTTAAAAGACCTGGGATCAGTGTGAGAGACAACAGAAGCAAGAAACTTTCGATATTTCACAGAATAATTTGCACAATTAACAAAGTGAGCAATAGGATATGGAGTACCTGAGGTAGATGACGGAGACGGCGCAGGCAAAGATGGAGTTTTCAATGTGATGGTCGGAGCAACAAAGTCACGAAGCAAAACCGAGGGTACCTTAACCCTCTTACCATGCCCTAAATCATCGGACGAGGAGTCACATGGTGAAGGAGTCACGGAAGACGACTCAGGAGAAGGTTCAGGGGATACGGGAAAATCTGTCGAGCTAGGAGGAGAAGGGGTGAGCAGATTTGGTTCATCTGTGGTGCTAGGAGATAAGAGAACGGGGGACTCGGGTGGGGAGCCGGAGGTGTCAAGAGACGGAGCAGGTGAGGCAGGAGAGGGGTCCGTGAGAGGAATGGGACCAGGAACGAGGGGAGAAACAGGACTAAGAGAGGTGGGCTCATTTGTGAAGGATAGTTCAGCAAAATCGGGGTCAATAGCAGTGTCAGTAGGGGGAAAAAGTGTATGGGGTTCAATGTTGGCTGTGTCAGGGGTAAGAAAAGGAAAGGTGTCCTCAAAGAAACGAACATCCCGTGAAACAAAAAATTCCTTTACATCCAAATCAAACAATCGCCATCCTTTTTGCCCAAAAGGAAATCCCACAAAGATACATTTTCGACTTCTACTAGCAAACTTATCCCCCCGTGTTTTGTGATTATGTGCAAAGCATAGACAACCAAAAGTTTTAATGACATCATAGGCAGGCAATTTATCATGAAGAATATCGAATGGAGTTTTGTTGCTTAAGAGAACAGAAGGAGTTCGATTAATGAGATGAGCTGCAGCTAAAACACTCTCCCCCCAAAAATATATAGGTAGGTTTGCTTGAAAACGTAAGGCTCGTGCAACATACAATATATGCTGATGTTTTCGCTCAACTCGCCCATTTTGTTATGAGAGTAGAAAAACAAGAGGTTTGAAATAAGATGCCAGAAGCATAGAAATAATCATGAAGACAATTAAACTCAGTTCCGTTGTCACTTTGCACAACTTTCATGGTTTGGAAAAATTGACGCTCAACCATGGCAATAAAATTCATAAACATGCGAAACACCTCAGTTTTATCAACCAATAAATAAATCCAAACAGCACGGGAAAAATCATCCACAATGGTTAAAAAATAACGAGCTCCACAGGAGGAGACGTGTCTATAGGGACCCCACAAATCACAATGTATTTTCTCAAAAATTCTATCAGCTCTACTATCACTGGAAGGAAATTTATCACGTGTATGTTTGGCACGAAAACAAACTTCACAATTATTATCTAGGCTACCCTTGTGACCACATAAATGAGGAAGCAACTTTACTACTTTTTCCGACGGATGACCCAAACGTCTATGCCACAACTCCAAATCAGACACTGCACCAGTAACTGCTACATGAGGGAAATCTTCGATGCAGAAGTAGTATAGTCCATCCCGCCTACGACCCGTTCCAATCAGCTCCCTCGTTTGGTCCTGAATAGTACACTCATCTGAGTTAAATTGAACAACACATTGCAGAGCAAAGGATAACTGTGAAACCAAAAGTAAACTGCAACTGAAATCAAGCACATATAATACATCGGTAAGAGGAATAGTGGGAGACAGACGAACGGATCCCTGTTGGGTGGCCATAACAATCGTACCATTGGGCAAGCCAACGGGAAAGGGGGAATAACAACAACATCAAACAACCAAGTTTTGTCACCCGTGATATGATGGGTGGCACCTGTGTCAATAATCTAGGAGGTAGAAAGTGACGTACCCATTAAACGATCATCAGAAATTTTAGCATTACCAATTAATCCCCCCAAAGCCTTCCATTGCTCAGCTGAAAATAATTGGGAAGGCTCACTAGCAACAGAAGCCGAGGATGCTGCTGCTACAGCAACATTGGCTTTGGCAGGACCTCGACCTCGGCCAGCCCCTGCCTTCTAACCACGACCTCCACCATTCTTCGACGAAGGCTGCCATCCCTCTGGAAAACCAACCAACTCATAGCACGTACTCACGTCGTGCCCATGCTTCTTGCAATGAGAACACGCAAGCAACACCCAACATCGAGAAACATCATGACCCACTTTATGACAATGCGTACAAGTAGGAATATCGGACTTACCTCGACCGCGCCCAACCTGAACCGAGAATCCGAGAGCAGCATGGGGGATGTCTCGGCAGGTTTGGTGGCAAGCTTCACACGCTCATCTTGGATGAGCAATTGGTACGCGCGATCGAGTGACGGAAGAGGGTCCATAGATAATATGGCAGTGCGTGAAGGAGCATAATCAGGATGAAGGCCCATAAGAAAGTCATGGAGTTTTTGTTCCTCACGTTTCTGGGCATATTTCTCACCGGCGTTACAAGAAGAACAGCAACACGTTACAATGGGGTCATGACGAGCCAACTCCTCCCACAAGATATGAAGCTTCCCATAATAAGTTGATATGGGCATGGAAGAGGTTTGTTCTCACTTGGCAAGAGACGAACGCAATTGGTCGATACGGGGGCCATTGACAGTGGTGAAACGGGTCCGTAGGTGATCCCATAGACGAGAGACTTCACGAAACTTGGAAAGAGTGATGCGCACCTCGGGGTCAATAGTATTGGTGACCCAAGACACGAGCATAGCGTTCACTTGTACCCAATCTGCGTGTTGATACGGCGGCTCGGGGCCTGTAATGGATCCATCAAGGAATCCAAATTTCCGGCGGGCCTCCAACGCAAGTTGAATATCAGTGGCCCAATCAGAATAATTATCCAATTTGAGGCGTGTAGGGGTGATGTAGTCCCCTGGTTTGTCGCCTGCTCCGAGAAAAAAAGGTGAAGAAACTCCGGTAGCCACCATGACATGTGGGCCAGCCACCGTGACAGGTGGGCCAGCCACCGTGACAGGTGGGCAGACTGACTTTGCGTCATCTTCGCCAGCCATGGAAATAAAATAGGTTAGGCTCTTGATACCATGAAGAAATATTGAGAGAGAATAATAATGTGTTGTATTTCATTAATCAACAAGATATGTATATATAATACAACCTAAGCCCAAGTCCAACGTGGAATTAGGAAACCCTAATATATTTAGGAAAGATATATACAACAATATACAGAAATATCTCAACAAATTATCATAAGGGTTGAGCGGGAAATTGAAAGCTTGAAACTTTACATTATCTTTGGCAGAAAATAAATAATGGGTATTGTTGAAAAAAAGCAAAAAACCCAAATATTTTGCATAATGTGTAAAGTTGAAGATGCTGAAGTAATTAGAGAAAGAAAAGGTGTTAATGGTGGAGGTGAAAAAGAATGGAAGATGGATATTAAGTTGCAAAATTTACTAGGTGATGCACAAAAAGTTGATAGATTAAGATTAACAATGGCAAATCGATCTAGAAGATTCAAGCAATAGATGATTAGAGGATTAACTTTGATAATTTTGTGGGTTTGTTTGCTTCAATGAACTGCAATGGTTCAACTTTGGAGACCTACTGTGGTGAGGAATAATAGAGGAGGAGAGAGAAAAGAGGGTGAGGAATCAAAGGACAGAGAAAAGAGTTTGGAATTTTTATAATTAATGTCGTGTCACTTTTTTCTTTTTAATTAATGTCATGTCACATTTTTCTTTTATTTTTGGGCCTGATAACGGTACAAACCAAAGTTCATTACTTTAAGTTAAGAGACATCCATTTTAAGTACCCTAATTGAAACTTTTGAAAGTTCAGTACCCTAATTGAAACTTTTTTGAAAGTTGAGTACCCTCAAATACCCTTAACTCCTTTTTTTTTACAAATTTTTTTTTCTTACTTCAATGTAATTCTCATGAATCTACTAATCTGCAATGTAAGATTCAAATTAAATCATCAAGTGACTCGCCAATTATTCATAAGGTTCCTAGAACTGGCGAATCTAGATTGGCGGTGAGGGTACTGTAAAAAAATTTGTGAAATTATCTATATAAAAAAAAAAGTCACCAAATCTACTAATGGTTACTCCAACTTTGTCTCCTAAATGCTACTGAATATTGATGCTCTAGTTTGGAGCCCATGTTGATGCGTCCGGCTTCACGCAATTAATGTCAAGTCAGTTACTACTTTCACAATGCACAACACCAAGATTACTAGAGAGAGAAATGCCTACTACTTGTAGTTGTGGGCCTTATGGCTCATGTTTCACTTGAAAACTAGGATTTCTTTATGTTTTTACATTATTTTTCTCCCCTTAACCCTTTATCTCTAAATCTGAATATTATGATTTCTTTCTCTCTTCTTTACTAATATTACTAAGTGACCTGGACCTTGATGGATAATGAAGTTCATGTCTTATTGGAGATCTTCTTGGGCTTATCTTTTTCCCCCCAATTTATCTAATATACAAGAAAAACAATACAAACTCAATGTTATTTTATTTTTAAAATTTGTAACATTTTAATAAACGTAATATTTTTCTTTTTGAAAAATTATCGAGTTGCTCATGAGTTTATCAAGTCAAATTGGGTCATTCTCAACTCGTGCGAATTAAGGTTTCAAGCCAAATCGAGTTCATATGGAGTATTTAGTACATAGTAATTAGTTTGAATTAATTGATTTGTATGATGAATTGATTATTGGTTATTGTATTTTTTTTCGAAAGAAGAAACAAATTAGGCATGACTCCTAATATAGTACCAACCTACAACATCCTTTAGGATGATGGTAGAAAAAACATCATTAGAAGAGAACCAATACACCAAAGAAGAATTCGAGTGACCCCTATGAGCAATAAAATTTGTCGCTTGATTAACTTCTCAAAAACAATGATTGAGGGAAAACTCTTTAAACATCTTCAAATTCGTAAGAGAGTCCACAACAAAAGACTAAATATCTCAAGAAACCTTCCAACACTGCCTAATACAATTAGTAACCAATAAATTATCTCCTTCAACAACAAGAGAATCAATCCGGAGGAAATGAGCAGTTCGGATACCTTCTCGGATCCTCCAAGCCTTTACCTTAAGAATAGAGCAGCCTGAAGAAATAATCATTGCCCCCGCTAGACAAAGCTCCCCTAAATGATCCGAATAGTAAGCCCAAAAGATGATTGACTATTTTCCTACTTCAACCCATCAAAATTAAGCTAAAACCACCCCTCAACCGGAGGAGACCACGAAACCAACACACTATATGTCCGAGTTAGAATCTGTCGACTCGACGTAAAAACATCACAGACCTCTTCAATTACACGACAAGCTTCCTAATCTTTGGAAAAATTGGAAATAGAAAATGCTAACCCAACCATCGAGGAAGCATCCTCCTGGAAAATAACTTTATTAAGCTGAAACTAAAAAAACCTGCAAATAATAGTAAATTTGACTAAAGTAGCCGAGCAGCACACTGATCTAAGAAAATTAAGATTCTCCACAACATCATCAGAAAAGGGGCCAGCAGGCAACAAACACCAGCCAAACAAATCGTGTAGAGCCTAGAAACTATCTTGCAACAAAAGGACAACGAAAGAACAAGATTCCTGAGTAAGAAAAACATGACTTTTTTGGAGCCTAGCCTTAGTTGGCAACTTATGTTGATAAACCTTCCACAAGCAATTTTAAATTTTTGGAGGAACAACAAGCTTCCAAAGCCAACTAAACGTAACCGAAGTCGGGGGATCAATAGCTAAACCCTGGACCAATAAAGCACCAGACTTAACCGAATACTCACCATTAAGAGCAAGATCCCAGACAAGAACATCATCTTCCAAAGTACCTGGAAGAAAAATCCAAGAATGGCATTACTAATATTCAAAGGAACAAACTCCTCCTATAAATCCATATCCTAGTGCCTAACATCAGTATTAACCCGACTAACTTTCATATTGTCCATCCTAATAACCGGGGAATAGACAGAAGAAATAGGATAAGGAAAATCCAATTATCTTCCCAAAACCAAATAGAAATCACCCGAGTTGACAATACACCTAAGACCTTTATTAAACCATCTCTAATTTACATTAACTTTTTCCATTTTTGTGTGTTCCTATTAGATCTTATCTTCTGTTTTCTCTGAATTGTACCTAATGTTTGTCAATTGTTGGAAATCGCATGAGTGAATAATTTGATAACTAATTGAAATATGTAATTGGATCATAAATCAAAGCTTGATGCTCTAATTCCTGCCATTGTGATACTGTAAATGGCGAAACCCCAATTTCTGATTCTCCATTCATTTTTTCTGCCTGAACATAGGGCTAAGGGCTTTTTCGTTAGTTGGTCTTTTTCATTAGATCTGAACACAAGGCTAAGGGATTTTTCGTCATTTTCTCTCTGAACGCAGGTTGAACTCCGGCAACGACAACCATAAGTTATAGATTTTTCGTTTTTCAGATCTAGAATTTCTTGATTTTTGTTTTGATGAATTCATGTAATTTCAGATCTATAATTTTTCTCTTTTGTTTTTTCGTTTTTTCATTTTTGTTCATTTTTTTCATTTTTTTTTTGATGAATTTATGTAATTTCGTTTTTGGTTTATTGTGGAATATGTTAGTCTTGTTTCATCTATTTGAATGAGAGTGGTTTGAGGGTTATCAACATGTTGTTTATACATATAATCATGCTGTTTGATATTTAAAAAATGCCAAAAAAAAAATTATTATTTTTTTGGGTAGGAAGGGCTGTGCTTTTACCTAAAAAGTGTAGCCCTTCTAAGCTTGAAGGGCTGCGCTTTTTAGGTAAAAGCACAGCCCTTCGTTGTGAAGGGCTGCGTTTGAAAAGCGCAGCCCTACTTAAAAAGTGAAGGTCTGCTATTGGAAGCGCTGCTGTCAAAAAGCGCAGTCCTAAGGGCCTTTTTTAGTGCATCCCTTCCTTATTTTTCCACTAATGTTCCATTACCAAGAGCATTACTAGAAGAGTTGTAATAAAAAATAGTACAAATTTCAAATATTTTTTAAAAATAAGATTAGCCCACAAATTACTAGGATTTTTAATAATTTTCCATAAAGCTTTTATTTAGAGAGCTACATTATTGACGTTGGCTTTACAAAAACCTAAGCCACCATACTTCTTAGGGACACAAATCCTATCCCAACCAATCAAATAGCTCGACGCTGAACAAGAATTTTTAATTATTCCAAAAATAAGTTTCTGAAGTTTTCATCCAAATTCAAATGCACCAAAGGAGGAGACAAGAAACATGCATATGGAAGTTAGCTTTCGTAGATAAATTGGGCTTAATTAAAATTATTCTACCACCTCGTGAAATAGAATTAGCCTTCCATTTAGTCAACTGAGCCTTAGAAGACATAACCACTTTTTCAAACGTATTCTTAGTGACCCTCGAATCAGTAATAGGGCAACCCGAATAATTACCCAAAGAAAATGAACTATTCATCATTTCATATATGAAGTAGGTAGTAGCTAGTAACTAATTTATTTGTGTATTAGAAATAGAAAATAACACCTAGATATAAAAAATCAAAAGTGAAACAACCAGATTTCCCTCAATTTAGTTTATTATTCACAATACCCCTGATCTGAAAATCTTGTATCTGCAATTTGTTCCTAGAGCTAATGTTCAACTAGCACACAAGTGGACAGAACGATGTGATATGACTATATTTTCATTTTCTAATACATTGTATCTGTTATTTATATTTAGACTATGCAAAAGAAAAGTGTTTGGACCCATGAACTGGTCAAATAATATTTTACAAATCCCACCTAAAAGGTCAGCACAATATGTCCCAGAAGGCCCGCCAACTCTTTAGGTGAAGAAAAACTTTACCATAAAAGGTATACATATTTCCTAAAAGCATGGGTGTTCGCCCAATAGGGTTTTCTGTCTAGAAACTTGCAAAGATCAAAAAAGTAGCAGACTCAGTCAGTGAACACGTATTCAGTTCTCCCCTAACAAAATCAGAGCATCTCTCTCTACAATCACTCACTTTGTCTCTCTACCTCAATTGACTTGAGTGTTGGAGGGGCTTTCCCGCGAACACCCCCGTGCCAGTTTTCCTTGTTTTGCAGGACCTGAAGTGACAAGACTCGGGATTTTAGTCTCTCTAACCACATATCACTTCTTTGACTAGTTTCTAGGCTGAAACAGTCGGGTGCTGCCTGTGGGGAATACTATATCTCGAAGTCACGTACCGAGAGTAACATGACATCCCGAAGGAAAACAACCCGAGCTTCACTACTACGCCAACCGACACCGATTCGCTCCCAGCAACACAATTGTTGGTCGAATCTCTCTAGATAGACGACGAGGGGACTACTGATCGTAATGAAGAGCCATCCATCCCACAGAAATAATACTAACCCGATCCACCTCCCATAACCATGGCCGACTGATGAATTACTCTTAGGGTAGTTTTTAGGCTATTTTACTTGTTTTATTTTGCATTTTAGTTTCCTTTTTCCTTAATTTCACCTTTTTTCTATCTAACTCTCTCTTAGCACGTGTACATGTATTTGCATCCTCCTCCGATACTCTTCTATTTGATCTTTGATGTGTAGGAACTCAAGCTCCTACAAGCTTAGAAGGGAGCAAAAAAAAGGGAAGCAAGGAGGAAGAAGCTTGCCCGGGAAGCCCAAGGACCGCCCAAGCAAAGCAGCCTGCCCAAGCTTTAGATAACCCGTCCGGGCCAAGCCGCCCGACTAGGCTCATGAGTTGCAAGACATTCTGCCTTTACGGTGAAAATTGGCGGACGTCTGGTGTACAACCCCATGCCTACCTACCCTGCACTCATCAGGCTTTGTAACTGGCCCGCTCAGGCTCCTTCCTAAAGCCCGCACGGGCCCTGTCAAGCCCGCCCGGGCCACTGGCCGTTGGGCCTTTTTCGAGATTTCTTTTGTTTTACGACTTCTGTAATTAGAAGAGATATAAATACTCTGCTACCCTATTTTCGAAAAGGATCTAGATTTTTAGAACCCTAATCCTTTTTACTATAGTTGGAGAGCTAAAACTTGGCTCAAAAGGTGTAATATGGAGATTGAAAATCAATGAAAAAGTGACATCCCTTTGAAGTTTGTTATTTCCTTAGTAATCTTCTCAATCCTTTCTTTCTTTCTCATTGTTTTTATGTATTTATACTTTGTTAATTTCATGTTTCATTGTTTAATCTTCATGCTTAATAGTTAATCTAGATTGAAGTTTTCATTTTCTCCTTGTTTCTTCTTGTTTGTTCACTAGATTTCTCTTTGTTTTTACTTTAAATCATTGATTTTTGGTTTTTGCTATTTTTAGATTGGTGATTTATTGCTAGTTTTCCATGTTTAGGATGTCTAGTAGCATAATGGATAGTGAGTAGTTCATTAACTAGGATTGGGAGTAGCCCTCATTGTTTGCATCCTATTTTCATGAATAAAGTTTATTGGGTTGGTTATGCTTGGGATTGTGCAATTTCCTTTGATGTTGATTGTTGACTTAGTTGATGTGAGCTCCATCACCTTTTGATCCTTTGTTGCCCAATTGATAATTTACTTTTATGTGGATGACGTTCATGATTATTGATTGATTAGTTGTCACACATCAGTTGTTGATTGGTATTAACTTGGGTCAACTGCGGATAGGCTTCGGGGGAGGATCTGTATACCCAATCAGGTTTGTAAAATTAGCAGTAAGACTCGGGAAGAGAGGAAAGAGCAAAAGCCTACCAGCCGATTTCCTAGTGGTGGATACGCCTCTGCCTTACAACGCCATCATGGGCAGACCCACCATGAACAATATAAAAGCAGTCATCTTGGTGTACCACCTATTCTGCAGTATGAAACGATGATGGTCAAATCGAGATGATCTATAGGGACCAGCAGACGGCTCGAGAGTGTTATAAAAACAGTTTCAAAACCAATACTTATGTGGAAGAACAACCGAGAAAGAGGAAGATGGAATATCTCGTGGGCACTCCCACTAGTCTCGGGGTTTACCTGTCGGAGAATCTTAAGTTATATGAATAACCTCAACCGTTCAACGAGGATAAGGAGATAATGATAGATGAATATGTCAGGCATGGATTGAGGATTTCCACGAGTCAGCCCCGAGATCAAGGAAAATCTTGTCAACACCTCGCAGGAATACAAAGAAGTATTTGCTTACTCCGCCTCCGACATGCAATGGTTGGATGCCCGCTTCGCATCGCACGAGCTTAATATCAAGCAGGACATCTGCCCCATCAAGCAAAAACTTAGGCATCAAAGGCCCGAGAGGAATACAGAAGCTACTATAGAGGTTAAGAAGTTGCTAGAGGCAGGCATTATCAAAGAATGTCAATACACATAATTGTTGGCTAATCTTGGCCTCGTAAAGAAGGCCAGTGGGGCTTGGCGCATGTGCGTTTACTTCACTGACCTAAACAGTCATGCCCAAGGACAATCATCCCCCCCCCAAAAAAAAAAAATATAGGATGGTAGAGTCAACAGCTGGCTAAGAGTTGCTCAGCTTCATGGATGACAATGCGGGATACCATCAGATCCCGATGGCGAAAAAGACCGAGTACACACGACATTCGTCATAACCCAAGGCATGTACTGCTACAATATGATGCCCTTCTGGCTAAAAAACGCAGGGGATACCTATCAACGAACGCTCAACAAGGTCTTTGAAGAGAAACTCAGGAGAAACATCGAGGTTTATGTGGACGACATGATCGTCAAGAGTAAGAAGACAACATACCACATTGAGGACTTGGCGAAGACGCTTATCACTCTGTGACGTCATGGACTCATGGTATGAAATTAAACCCAAAAAAATGTGTCTTCGAAGTGACAGGAGGAAAGTGCCTCAGGTTTCTGGTAGATGAAAGAGGAATCGAGGCCAATCCTGAAAAAATCAATGTAGTGTTGAACATGTCTTCGCCAAGAGAAGTAAGAGAAGTTTAAAGGCTAACAGGATGCTTAGCAGCACTGTGTCGCTTCTTGCCTCACTCAACCGACAAGAGACTGCTATTTTTTAGAGCACTCAAGATGAAAGAATTTGAGTGGGACGACGAGGCAGAGCAGGCCTTCAGCAGCTGAAACAATACATAGCAACATTACCCAAGCTCATATCACCGTTGCCGGGAGAAACACTTTGCATCTATTTGTCGGTCTCCAAATACACCCTTAGTGCAGTACTAGTGCTGAAAGAGAGGGAGATAAACATCTAGTCTACTTCGTCAACCACGCATATAGAGGAGCCGAAGCAAGATACAACAAGATGGAGAAGATGGTTTTCGCATTAGTGACGACAAGTGGGAAGTTGAAGCTATATTTACAAGCACATCCCATTAAGGTCCTAGCCGGACAACCAATTAGACTAGTAATTGAAAGTTGAAATCATTCGACGAGGATGACCGAGTGGGTAGACCAATTGGCAGACTTTGGACTAGAATATGAGCCGTGGCGAGGAATCAAGACCCAAGCCTTTCCCGGCTTCATTAGTGAATGCAACTCCCGACCCTCTAACATCCAAGAAAGAGAGTCTTGGGAATTACAAGTTGATGGTTCGACAACAAAAATTGGCAGCGGAGCAGGGCTGGTGATCATACCCCTAGTCGGGGATAAGATGGAATACGCTATTAAGTTCGATTTTCTCGCTTCAAACAATGAAGTTAAGTATGAGGCCCTAATTCTCTTTTTATAACCTCGGGAGCCCAAGCTCTGACGGCCAAATCTGACTCACAATTGATAATCGGACAAATCTCGGGAGAATATGAAGCCAAGGAGGATAATATGAGGAAGTACCTTAGTAAAGCCCGAGAGCTGATCGGTAAATTGTCCCTGTTCAACATGCACCACTTCCCGAGATCTGAAAAACCAACAAGCAGATGCTTTGGCCCGAATCGCCAGTTTAGTTGAAGGATTGACTCCCCGAACTATCATTTGTGAAGTCCTGGACCAACCAAGCATTAATTCGTTGCAAGTACACACTATCAACAGGACAGACACATGGATAGAGGAAATAATTGGCTACCTGAGAGACAGATTACTCCCCTCAGAAGAAAAGG
This sequence comes from Beta vulgaris subsp. vulgaris, assembly GCF_026745355.1. Taxonomy (NCBI): domain Eukaryota; kingdom Viridiplantae; phylum Streptophyta; class Magnoliopsida; order Caryophyllales; family Amaranthaceae; genus Beta; species Beta vulgaris. The sequence continues at coordinate 23,191,933 of NC_079209.1, forward strand.
AGGCTGGAATTTGAAGAAAAATGTGGGGTGGTTCATTTGTCATGAAGGTCATTTGTACAAAAAAACTTACACTCATCCCCTATTGAAGTATGTCACTCCATTCGAAGGCAATTATATCCTTAGGGAAATTCATGAATGAGCCTCCAGTAGCCACCAGGGGGCCAAAATCGTAGTCAGAAGGCTCTAAAGGTCGAACTATTATCCTTCTCTCAAACACGATATTGTTGAATAGGTGAAGAAGTGCCCCAACTGCCAGCTCCATGGAGACATATTTCGGCCTCTGACCAGTTCATTGACAACCATACAAGAAGTGCTACCATTGGACAAATGGAGGATAGATTTGATAGGACTATTCCCCACAGCCTCATGGCATAGAAGGTTCCTTCTAGTTGCCATTGATTACTTCACCAAATGGATCGAAGCAAAACTACTAGCCTTCATCACACACAAACAAGTACATAACTTCATATGAATGAACCTCACTCCCAAGGACCCTCATTTTCTGATAATGGAAGGCAGTTCAAAGTGGGCCGACTCGAGATTACTGTTATAGATTTGGAATTTTAATAAGGTTCTCATCAGTCCCGGCCTTAGACAGATGGCCAGGCAGAGGCCGCAAACAAAGTGGTGCGTAATGGGATTGAAAACTCATTAGAAGGAGCCAAGGGATCATGGATTGATGACCTCCCGGGAGTTCTCAGCAAGGAATACGTTGAAAGAGGCAACGGACAACTCACCCTTCAACCTAGTCTATGGTAGCGAAGCTGTACTTCCAATTGAAGTCGGGATACCCTCCCCCTGAGTATGACCTTTTACGAGTATGATAATAATGAAGAAGAGAAGAAATTCGATCTTGACTTATTACCCGAATCTAGGGAAAATTCCCTACTCAATTCTATCTGCAATAAGTAGTGAGCAGACAGTTTAACCTCAAGGTCAAGGCGAGGCCAATTCACGTCAGTGACTGGGTGGTTAGGAAAGTTGAAGCTATAAGGCTAGCATACCTTAAGGGGAAGGTAAGGCCAAAATGGGATGGATCTTACAAGGTTACTCAGGTAATCAAGTCGGAAACCTACTGACTCGAATCACCAGAAGGAACTTCACTGGCCCAGCCTCAGAATGCCGATAATCTTAATAACTATACATTTATGAATTAGGATGTAACTTAGCCACACATGAGTCAATCTTTTTTAATTGGCCAAACATGAGCCATTATTTTTTGTAAACTTGGCCACACATGAGCCACTGTTTTGTAAACTTGGCCACAATTGAGCCAATAGTTTATTTTGTTAGACACAACTCGAGGCAATCAGTTGTAATCCATAAGAGTTGGCGGGACCTCTGGAATTATAAATGAAAAGCTCATATTATGAAATTAATATGGCAGTTGCATCTAACAATATAAAATTGTACTTTAGAAATTGCAAATATAAACATTGTACTAGGGATAATTGCAAAACAAACTCGTACCATTGATGAAAGTCAACTACAACCTAAAGACCCCGGGAACATAACTCCCCAAGATCGAATAAACCTAAGTGAATTCAGAAAAATCTAAACACCTAAAGTTTTGTCAGGAGAACTGTCAGTGTTGCCCTCACCATCATCCTCATCTGAAGCCTCAACAAAGTTGTGACCCTCAGGATTGGCCACCTTGAAGTTGAGAGCAAGAGCGCGGGGCACCCTCGGCAGTAATAGAGGCTTGGAGAATGTGGACCTCTGCGGCAACAACAGCTGACTACGAGGTAGCATCCGCGATCTTGGAAGCAATTGAGGCTTTGACAGCGTCCTTCTTTTGCTCCTCGGCTACTCGACGGTCGAATTCAACTTTGAAGTCGTGCCAGTTCATAGAAGAATTGGACCCGGCAAGCATTCCCTTGAGGCGCCCCTTCGTCTCGCGGACTGCAAGGCAATAGGAGTTGGAGGCCATCTTGCCTAGGAAAGCTAATCCCTCATGAGACCTCTTCCACTCCTCTAGGAAGTCTTCACACACCTTTTCCAGCTTGGCCTTGGCCTTCTTCAGACTATGCTTGGAGGTCTTGGCCTTATTCAGTGCCTCTGTGAGCTAGAGCTGGACATACTCAACGATTTTATGAGCGGTGTTACGCTCAATGATGGTGGCCTCAATAGAAGCCTGGATCCGCTTTTTGGTGTCCTTCGGCGCGTTCATCTCGTTAACCGCTTTCCTTGCTTCCTCAAATGTTGTCTTCCGACCATCAAGCTAGGTGTTGAGCTTTTTAATATCGGCCTCTTCGTCTGAGACCTGCTTCTTCAGCATATCCACTTCTTTCTTCAAGGCCACAACGCCTTCCTCGAACTAAGCTCGGGAATGATCACCGAGCTCATCCGAATTGAAGTCTGCACAACGAAATAAAGTTATTAACTCAACAGTAAGATGTCAAAGCCCATATTCACTCGGGATAGTTACGTACCTCAAGCCAAGACTCATAGAAGGCATTGACCTCCCCATGCCCACGGGAAAGAAGTGCCTCATAGATTGCCATGACGGCGTTCTTCACCCTAGCAAGTTTCTGCGGCTGGTGATATCAGTAAAGGGACATCGGACCCAATTTGATCAGCTCGATATTTTTTGGAAGGGGGGTTAATCAAAGACCTCAATGTTGTCGATTAGGAGGTCCTGAGGCCTTCTCATACTGCCCGTGGACACGCCCAAGGATGCCTTCTCGGATACCTTGGATACCGCCTTCTCCAAGACTTGGGCCTTTTCAGTGTCCCCCTTTAACTTTCGGGAGCGGACATGGGGCTTCTTTGGCTTCTTAGGATCAGTATCCTGAAAATTAGCAAATTAGCACGAGTTGAGATATTTTACTAATAGAGTCATACTGAAAGTAAACTCACCTTTGGGGGCTAAGGGATCGTCACTGTCTCCTCGTCTAACTCATCCAAGAACTTGGCGGCTAACCCAACATTATCGATGTATCGTTCGGCCATCATGAGACCTAGGCAATGTCGAGCAACAACTGAAACAGGGAAAATGTCAAACACTTTAACGTAAAAGTGAACTCATACATTTGATAAAGGGGAATTACCCTTGTCACATCTACAACTCAAGCCCGTTGTCTCGTGGCGGGTAGGTAACTAGTAATTAAGCACATAAGAGAGGGCCCCTGTTAACATTTCGGGCTTCGTGGAAAGATAAATCCCCGCGACCGTATCATGTCGAGACATCTCGAGAACGTATCCTAAAACGAGGCCCCTCTTCGGAGGGGAAGATAGGGGTTTCCCACTCACCAATCGTACAAACATGGTAAAACATCCACCCAAAACCTTTTTGGTTTGATGGGGGATCACGAACGACTTTGTAGTCTGCCCTACATTAAAAATGGAACCACCCCGGGACATGAAGATCTGCAGGGCCTAAAATAAAACATGTAGAGCTATAAGCGCAAGCTCTGGGAAACACGATGGACTCACAAATGGATATTAACCCATTTATGGACAGCAAGCTGTTTGGAAGAAGTTGGGTTAATGTCAACTAATAGGCGTCTAGAAGGTCCTTGATGAACAGATGCAAAGGAAACATAAGGCCCATCTGCATGGTTTGATGATACACCGACACACACCCCGTCGGGGGAGTTAACACTGATTTAGTATGCTTGGAGCGGACGACAAAGTACAGATCTTGAATCCAAAACTTTGGTCCCAACATACTTGGCATTCATCTCCATGCATGTACATCATGAATGTGGGATCGAGCTGATAAGTATGAGGACCACCTTCGGGATCTATGGGCTATTTAAACTTCCCAAGGACCCGGGATTACTCCCTCGTCTTCCTCACTCAATGAATTTGAAGTGCTAGGTAAAGGGACCGTCTCGAGGATTGATGACGGGTCCTCACACGGAATGCGGTTCTAACTAAGAAACCATCCACCCCGTGTGTTTCCTCTTAAAGCATATACGTAAGGGATGCGTGGGTGTTCGGGTTGATCTCGGGATCCATTCTAGTAATGTCTATGTAGATAATTAATAAGAAAATACGGAATACGACTAAGGAAAGCATACCTTGTAAGGAAAATTAGAGCTCGGGACTAGAGCAAACACTCGGGCACTCGTGAACTCGAGACTATAACAACTATAGGATTTAGAAGAACTAAGAGAGAGAATCAAAAATTCACAAATGATTGAGAAGTACGAAAATGAAGCTCATCTCCCTCTCTATATATTTAAATCCTCATCTTTGCATCACGACAAACTTTGCACCACCTTGAATGGGCTTTAAAAAAAATTGGCCTATAGTGGAGGAAGCCCATAAATAAAGCCCTAAACAAAACCCCAACTTATTACAAAGGTATTAAGTCAACAGTCAACAATCAACAAGTCAACGACCAACAACTTAACACCAACCAAAATTAAACCCAGCTCAAAAGAGGCGTCACCTCGGGATTACAGTCCCCTCAATGGCCCACCAAGTTAAAGACAAGGTAATCTCCTTGGCCTTGCGAGGAGCTCTAGTACCTAGCCAAAACGTAACCAAGTACAAACACCCACCTCGAGATAGCCACCATGGAAGGTTTATTATCCCCCATGGAAGGCTCATTACTTAGCAAAAAATGAAGTACCTCAACACCCAACTCGCAATTCTTATAGAAGGGCTCATTAGCCCCCTTATCGGCCAAGCCAGGGGGCTCATTACTTAGCCAAAAAATGACTAAGTACCTCTGCACCCAACTCGTGATTCTCATATAAGGGCTCATTAGCCCGCGAGTTGGTAAATTACCCTTCTCTGCCTTGCCAGGGGGTCATTACTTAGCCAAAAAATGGCTAAGTACCTCAACACCTAACTCATGATTCTCATAGAAGGGCTCATTAGCCCCTGAGTTGGTACACCATCCTTCTCGGCCTTGCCGGGGGGCTCATTACTTAGCAAAAAAATGGTTAAGTACCTCAGCACCACCCCCGAGTTGGTACATTACCCTTCTCGGCCTTGCCAGTAGGATCATTACTTAGTCAAAAAATCGCTAAGTACCTCAACACCTAACTCGGGATTCTCATAGAAGGGCTTACTTTCCCCCAAATGGGTATATTACCTTGCTTGGTCTTATCAGGACGCTCAACACTTAGCCAAAAAAAGGCTAAGTATGGGCCAAAAACACCTAACTCAGGAATTACCATAAGAGCCTTGTTGGCCCCTCGAGTTATTCCATACCCTCCTTAGCTTTGCCAAAAGGCCCAATCCTTAGCCAATATTCGGAAAGTATCCCAAGCATCTAAGCTCGGGGCAAGCATTGTCGTACGAGGTTATCTAACTCAGGACTTACATCCCAACCATTCGAGATTAATTAAGTATAAGTCTAAGCCCTATACCACGACTCGGGGAAGCATCATCCCTTCTGTCGTATCAAGCTCGAAGCTCACATGTCGACTCGACTGGGGGTGAAAATGAGCTTGATAAGATCACAAAAATTTCGGGCTCGACTCGGTCAAAGCTCATTCAAAGCTCAGCTTGAGACTTAAACGAGCCGAGCTGAGCTAAGCAAAGATCGACTCGAAAAGCTCGTGAACAGCTCGATTATTATTTATACTAGAAAAATATTTTATATTCAAAAAATATTTTATATTGGAATCATTAATGATGATAGAATCATTGAACTTACTTTATACAAATTTTTCGCAAATAAATTTCCCAAATGAGCTCGAGCCCATAATCGAACCCGTCTTCGAGTCGAGCTTGAGATGAGCGTGAAAACAAGCTCGAGCCTCGTCGAGCTCAGGCTCCAAGCTCGAGTAGCACAAACTAACCACGAGCTCGAGCCGAGCTCGACTTTCCCAAGCTTGTCGAGTTCACGGTCCGAGCCGAGCACATGAAAAGTTAAACAAACTCGAGCCGAGCCCAGTGTTATTCGGGCTGGCTCGTTCGATAATAACCCCTAGGCTCGGGGGCGCTATCCCCCCCCCCCAACAGCTCCAGGAAGCATCATCCCTTCTGTCGTATCAAGCTCGAAGCTCAAATGCCCGCTCGGGGGCGTTATCCCCCCCCCCTTGGGATCTAACAAGCCTAGGCCTGGGCTTGTGAGTCGACTCAGGGAAACAATATCCCCCCCCCCAAAGGATTAGTTGGGGGCAGCCCCATGTTACGAGCTCATACTCGGGGAATATTGTGCTCCGCCTATCGGGGTTAGGCGGGACGCCCAACCAATCATGGGCAGCACTCGTTGACCGCCTCGCTTGTCAGCAGCTCAGTCATACTCTGAAATTCCGCTAAACAACCAACTTTGAAAAGAAGGGCCATCCCATACCCCATTGTCCAGCATTGGGGCTAATTGTTTGGACCTATGAACTGGTCAAATAATATTTTATAAAGACCACCTAAACGGTCAGCACAATATCGCCCAGAGGGCCCACCAACTCTTTAGGTGAAGAAAAACTTTACCATAAAAGTTAGACAACTTTCCTAAAAGCATGGGTGTTCTCCCAATAGGGTTTCTAGTCTAGGAAATCCCTAACATTATACAAGTAGCAGACCCAATCAGTGAACATGTATTCAATTCTCACCTAACGAAATCGAAGCATCTTTCTCTACAATTACTCATATTTCTCTCTTTACCTCAACTGACTTGAGCGTCGGAGGGGCTTTCCCGTGAACACCCCCGGGCCAATTTTCATTGTTTTACAGGACCTCAAGTGAAAAGAATCTGGATAATATTCCAACTCGGGATTTTAGTCTCTCTAAGCAAATATCACTTCTTTGCCTAGTTTCTAGGCTGAAACAAAACGAAATATGAAAAAAAGTCAGGCTGAAATGTTGTCACAAACTATTTTAGCACCCGAATGTCATCATCACTTTTATAAATGCAAATTAGTGGAAGGGTGGTTTTTTTTCTCCTACATTCTAACCATACTAGTAATGACTTCCTATGGAAGAAAAGAAAAATACTAGTGAAGGAAGAAAAGAACAATACTAGTGAAGACAATTCACAAAACCGTTTCTTATTGTTGTACTAGCCTTGTTCACGCAATGCTTGAGTCGATTGTTTGGGTTTGTTTTTAAATTAATTCTAAATATAATTTTGAAAGTTTACTTTATAATCATTTTAGTACAAATTAATGTAATTTATAAAATGTTTATAGATTAGGATGAACATTTAGTTGTACAGTCTATAGTCAAATTAAATTTGTAAACGAATCTATTATTGAGTAACCATTTTTCTGATTATGTCAAGTTACTTTGTTAATGCTTATTTAGTTTATTAATGAAATTTTAAGGAGACACCAAGACACATCATGACCCCATCTGTAATTAAGGAAGGATATAATGGTAGAAAATCTAAATATGCAATTATATATTTAGCTAAGGACAAAAAAACTTTTTATATGGGAACACCATAGCTTCCCCTTGGCTTATATTGTTTTATAATATGAGCACTATAAGAGGGGGGTGAATTATAATGAGAGAATAAGCTATACTTTTTGCGGATTTAAAAGTTAACTTGGGAACAAACAATGGGAACACGAGAGATTTTAGTGAGGAAAAACTTCTTAGGCCCAATAGGAAGAAACAACCTCGACCACAAGGGATTTTAACTCAAACCTTCCACTATAATAGGCCAAAACAACTCTGTTTACAATCCTATTACTTTTCTCTCGAGCCACAACTTAGGTTGCTAAACTCAAGTTCCCAACGACAGTTCCCACAACTGTCGTTTCTCTCAAACTTCACTAGAAATTACTTTCTCTTTCTCTTGCTTCACTCAAGGCTTCTCACACTTACAAGAGTTCACTCAAACCCTTAACACACAAATACAATTTGTAAGACAATGGAAGAGTAATAACTCGAATAAAGTAAGTATGAATTCTCTTAGGAAAGGCACTGACTCTTTTAGACAACTAAGAATATTTAGCTAAGTCAGACATAATTTGTTTAAAGGTTTACGCGCCTATTTATAGATAATTTAGACAAGACATAAACTTATCAACTACTTGATCCATTATCCCATAATGTCCATGATTCTAATTAATTAATTAGTTTATTTAAAATATTCCTTGAGAAGTAATTAATTCACTTTCTCCACTACTTAACTTAAAACTAAGAAGCAGTAAGTATTACGTGGTTTTAGATACTTGTGGAATAATTAAACTATTTAAATTAATTAAGACATGGGAAATCATTAAATAAGCCCACTAACTACAAACGTGTAGCAGTAGTTTAGGCGTGATAACAGATTTTTGGGGAGTAAATAAAATATTTACTTTAAATAGTTTTAGGAAAATATCTTTAAAAGTAAATTTGATTAAAACGAAAATCATTTTTATATTTAAAAAGAAAATATTTTTAAAACCGGATATTATATTCAATTTTGAAAACAAAATCTTTTAGTTTAATTAAAATATAAAAGATAAGATTAAAACCGTTTGATATTCATCTTAATAAAATCAAAAAATCAATTTAAACCTTTTCCTGACAAACTAATAACAAACTCCCTAAAATAGTGGATCAAGTCAAAACTAACCTAAAACTTCTAACTAACTTGTTAGGCGCACAACTAATGTTAGGCGCACTACTTAGAAGTTATTTCTGTCTATAAGTTTGTTCCTTAACCTTGTTCCTAACTGTACCAGTGTCTGTTCCTTTCATGGAAACAAAACCAAGTTTCGTTTGAGAATTCACCACAAACTAAATTGAGCTTTCACTCAACCTTAACATGAAGATGTTAAATACACCCTAATGTATTCTAATCTTCATTCCAAGCTTAATATTTCATCACTTGAACATCTTCACTTCGATCTTTGATTAATTCTCCGTTTTAATCTTCAATCAAGTATTCTCTTTGCTCGAGAATGAATTACCTAGCAATACCATAAATAAAATACAATATGACTTTTGTGGTTAAGTCATCTTCAAAACTCAAGGGTCAACAATTATATAATAGAGATTTATTCTTTCTATAGGTTTTTAATAAAATTGAATCGGATGAACAATAAAAGAAAATTAAGTGAAGTTCTTTAGGAATTCTTATGTTTTTATTAACATAACCTTTTTCATTTCACTTTGTTAATAGATAAATTTTCCGTTGTGAATTTATTGATATAATTTCATCATGAGTATAAAGCTCGGGTTGTTGCAAAAGGGTTCATACAAAGGGAAGGAGTTGATTATAACGAGATTTTCTCACCAGTAGTCATACATACTTCCATCAGGGTGCTACTAGCAATAGTTGCACATCAGGATCTTGAACTTGAGCAACTAGTGTGAAAATAGCTTTCCTACATGGGGAGTTGAAAGAGTAGATTTTATGACTCAACCAGATGGGTTCCAAGTGCTTGAAAAAGAAGACTATGTTTGCAAATTGAAGAAGTCCTTGTATGGACTAAAGCAGTATCTTAGGCAGTGGTATAAGCGGTTTGACAGCTATATGATTAAGCTAGGCTACAATAGGAGCTTGTATGATTGTTGTGTGTACCACAACAAGCTGGGTGATGGGTCATTTATTTATCTAGTCATGTATGTAGATGATATACTCATAGCTGCAAAGACCAAGTCTGACATTCAGAGGTTGAAGGGTCTTCTCAGCAATGAGTTTGAGATGAAGGATTTGGGTGCTGCGAAAAAGATTTTGGGGATGGAGATCTATAGGGAGAGAGGTCAGAAGAAAATTTTCTTGTCACAAAATGGTTATATTCATAAGATTTTGTCAAGGTTTGGCATGACAACAGCTAAGCATATAGATACTCCAAGTGCTCCTAATAATCATTTGTCTGTTGCTTTTGCACCCAAGACTGCTGAGGAGAAGGAGTACATGAGTCGGGTTCCTTATGCTAGTGCAGTAGGGAGCTTGATGTATGTTATGGTTTGCACTAGGACGGATCTTGCACATGCAGTCAGTGTGGTTAGTAGGTTCATGGTGATCCTGGTAAGGAGCAACTGGCAGGCAGTCAAGAGGATTTTTCATTACCTTAGAGGTACATTTCACATTGGTCTTATTTATGGGAATGATACTCAGTGTTTAGTCACTAGTTGTCTGATTCTAATTATGCTAGAGATGTTGACAATAAAAGGTCAATGACTGGTTATGTATTTACTCTTGGTGGTTTTGTCGTTAGTTGGAAGGCAGCTTTGCAGGCTACAGTTACTTTTTCTACTACTGAAGCAGAGTACATGGCATTGACAGTAGTCGCTAAAGAGGGAATATAGCTAAAAGGGCTAGTTAGTGATCTTGGTTTACATCACGATCAGGCTATTGTATATTGTGACAGTCTGAGTGCAATATGCTTAGGCAAGGATCAAGTCCATCATGAGAGGACTAAGCATATTGATGTGAGATATCATTTCATGAGGAGTGAGACTAGTAAGGTGAAGAAGATAGGAACTTCTGATAATCCTGCTGATATGTTCACCAAGCCGCTTCCGCATAGTAAGTTTCAACTTTGTTTGGACTTACCCAATGATCATGATTGTTAGTTGCCCTCTTGGGGCAATTCTGGGGTCCTTAGGGACTAGTCTGGTCTGGTTGTCTTTTAGGACAAGTCTGTTGTAGGGAGATTCTGGGTGTTGTGATCAATGCATATGTTTTTCTGGTTTATTGTGAGAGGATTCAAGTCAAGGTAGAGATTTGTAAGAATAAGTGCCTTGAATTGTGTATTGAAGATGTTCGACGAAATGCACAAAAGAGATGACCTGCGTCTCGCCCGGGCAATTCCAGTCGGGCCCGCGTGCAGCTTTGGAAAAGCGAAATCCCGACCGGTCGTGCGGATTTCGCTCGGGTAGGTCGGGCGGTTCGGCGGGTTTATGCGGAATACGTGTTTTTTACGCGGAATTATAAATAGGTTATTAACCTAATTGTTTTATACGACGAATTAAGTCTAGTTCTCTCTGTAATCTGTTTTTCTTCACATAATAAAATACTCTCTCTCTGCCAATAATTGTAGCCAAATTGGTGAACCACGTAAATCTGCTGTCTGATTTTCATTATTTTGCATTCATTATTTGTTTCTCTCTTACGTTTGTCATAACCATCTTATTTGGTCTTATCATCCATTTGCTAGCTGAAGGATCAATTTGATCTACTAAAAAACAGTTTAATCAATAAATTCATATAACGAATACACCATGAATCAAACCAAATTAGTTTTATTAAGTATTTATGGATTAGTTCTAATCTGTAATAATTTGAATCCAACAAAATTAACTTGAAAAAACAAAGGAACCTTAATAGAAAATTCTAGAATGGTAGAATTGTACACCATATTGATGCATGCATATCAGTAACCATCAGAGGAATATAGTAGAGAAAGGAAAAGACTAATATTCTCATTGCTGCTTTTGAACTTTCGAACCAAATGGACGATCACAAACTCTTAATTTTAATTTCATACGAACTTACGTTATATAGTGCTATATTGCAATTGTTCTTTAATTGGAGGAGCAGCACAAATGCACAATGGAAAGCAGATTCGAAAACAGCTTGATTTTTTGTTTTTAGAGGAAAAAAACAGCTTATTTTATATATGGAGATTACACGATTTAATCCAATACAGCTTGTGCTTTTTTCTTTTGCTTTTTTTACTTCTCATTTTTGAGTAATTTTAATGGTGACCTCAAGGATGTATGAAAAGCCAAAAAGGTTTGTGGAAAGAATGGTTTTTGAGTGAAATTTGTTTAACATTGATGGATACTTCATTCTATATTTCTATGTACTAACGTTGATGGATACTTCATTCTGTATAGTTGGATCAGATTTTAGTTGTAGATGTTGTATGACTATTGCATGACGTATTTTGTTTAGAAACTAGTAAGAAACAACTATTTTGATAAGTAATTATAGGGATTTTAAAAGAAATTTTAAAATCTAAAATGGAGTGAAAAGTTCCTAAAAATGAGAAATATAAACGAACTGTTTTAGTAAGAGTTATAATTATAAATCTCTCGAGTATCTAAAGACATAAAGCGATACTTGACATAACACTTTGGAAAAATGGTCAAGAATAAGTCAACCTTTAAGTCATCCGCTAAAAACAAGTCAACCTTTTGCTTATCATTGAATAAGTCAACCTTTAATATCAATCTGTTTTAACAAGTCCTCACATGTTATTAACTTATTTAACCGCTTAATATGATATGTATAACGACACTTCCAAGGAATGAGAGAGAGAAAAAAAAAATTAAACATTACAAAAAACAAAGGAAAAAGTCAGATCATTTGTAATTTAATTTGTTCAAAATTATAAGTACTAAAGGTAGACTTATTCAAAAACTAATTAAAAAATGACTTATTTTTAGCAAATGAGACAAATATTAACTTATTATTGACAATTATCCCTAACACTTTTTATAACTTTGAAGGAGCCATAACTCCATTATATCTTTGCTAAATCATAAAGATGTATTGTATCTGATCCTGTTTGAACTACTCTTACTTCCTGAACAATAGGTCAAATTTTCAAGACTTGTAATATTAACATTTAATTTTTATTTTTTAAATTGAGTGATTGACTATTTAATCGAGATGCAAATGAGCTTTTACATGAGATAAGAGATCCACGTAGTACCCGTTCTCCCCAACTTATTTTTAATTCAGTTCATTCAATTCAGTTTAGTTGCAATCAGTTCAGTTCTATTCTGTTCCTAATTTATTATTATAATATCATTAAAATCATTCTTTCTTTTTATTTTTTTTATTTTTTAGTTATTATTATTATTCAATAGTTTATTACTGTTACTAATTAATATTTTATCATTATTACTAGAAAATTTATTATTTCTATTATTTAATAATTTATTATTATTATTTAATAACTTATTATTCTTTATTTAACTTGTTATTTAATACTTAAATTATCATTATGAATTTATTATTAGATAAATAATATTTTTATCATTATCATTATAATTATTATTAAATATTAACATATTATATTAATAAAAACTATAATTATCAATTTATTATATTATATTATATTATATTATATTATATTATATTATATTATATTATATTATATTATATTATATTATATTATATTATATTATATATATTATATTATATTATATTATATTATATATATTATATTATATTATATTATATTATATTATATTATATTATATTATATTATATTATATTATATTATATTATATTATATTATATTATATTATATTATATTATATAATATTATATTATATTATATTATATTATATTATATTATATTATATTATATATTATATTATATTATATTATATTATATTATATTATATTATATTATATTATATTATATTATATTATATTATATTATATTAATATTGTTATTACCATTATTTATTTACTAATTTATATCTATAAAAATATATTAAAGGCGTTCCTAAACAAGGAATGGTGCCATGTGACGCTCTACCTAGGGGAATTTTAGTTCATGTAATCCGTGTATGATAAATAAAATTAGAAATTGCATGATATAGGTTGTGATCCCATGACCTCAAGTTCATGTACTAATGTTTTAACCACTAGACCAAGTTGTATTTTGTGTTAATATTGATAAATGAAAATTTTTCTTACCCGGAGCATAGCCCAAGCCTAAAAACTAGTTTATTAATTAATGTTCGCTAAATTATTATCATTATTATTAGTTATAATTTCATTCGGTTTAGTTGCAATCAATTCAGTTTGATTCACTTCGGTTCAGTTGTTTTATAGCGCAGAGAACAGACCCGTAATAAATAAATTGTACTCTTTTAAAAAAGATAATTGAATTCCTATGAGTAGCATCTTCGTGAACAAATGAAAATATGCTATTTTCCCATCCCATGTACACTGTTCTAGCTTTGTAGGATTCTGCCAAGAATGCCCGGAATGCTGGTTCAATAGCTTCACTATGTGGATAAAATTAAACATTTCACTCAATTTGAGCTCAAAACCCACTTTTTTGTGGAGGTATGATGAAACACAAAATACATATCCCCTTGTGATTAAATTCTCATTAGTAAAAGAGGATTTTATGATAATTGTTCGTATAATCGGAGATGGAGGAGATACTTTATAATATTGGGTTATTATAAATGAAAAACCCAAAGGAATTGTGGATGAAAGGGTGTTGAAAATTTGAAGTTCATCAATGTTTTTTATTACTTCAAGAGGCTCACTAGTTTTATGTCACTTGCAAGTTGGGATGGCAATGGGTCCAGGATCCTACCTAGATCCACCCAGATCCTACCCTAAAATTAGGATATGGGTCTTAATTTTTTGGACCTTATGGGTAAGGGTAGGGTATGGGTCTTGGCCCTATCGCTCGGGTAAGAGTATGGTATGGGTCCACTCCTCAAATATTCAAACCCTACCCAGACCCTACCCATAGACCCATCTAAATAAAAATATATATTTTTTATTTTTTTAAATTACAATAAATATAGATATAAACATAACCTTCTAAGTTCGAACTTCTAACAGACTTCCTATAAATTAAAACCCTAACCCTCCCTCACTTACTAGCCGCAAATCTCACTTATATCAGACTCACAATATCTCTCTCGCATATAGTATGCAATTGCTTGTGATATTTTTTTTTTTAGAAATGAAGTAGAAGTGTAGAACTAGCTAGTAGAAACTAATTGCAAAATTAATATATAAAATTGTGCTTAACGATTATATATACATGTGATAATGTGCGCGGACTTTTTTTTTTGTTGGACCCATTTTAGACCCTAGACCCTACCCAAACCCTATAGACCATACGGGTACGGGTACAAGTCGAAGATTTAGTTATTTTACCTTAGTCTTGGACTTGTTTGAATTAGATGAATTGAATCACTTGACATTTTCCTAATTAAATTGATAAACATGAATCAATTACATTATCAAACCAAACTAGTCAATTTATAAATCAACTCATATTTACAATTTCCAAATTAGAAACTAGAAATTACAAACTACCTAAACCATGAATCAACAACAAATCAAGTCAATAAATCATGGCTAACATTCCAACAACAAATCATTTCATACGACACACATACACAAATAAGCATAATTAATTAAAGCAATAAAAGAGGAGAAAAAGAAATGCTCTAAGACTTTTGGATACACACGACACACATACACAAATAAAAATAAAGACGGGTGAAAGACGATATATATAATAAATTTAAATGAAAAGAAACAATAAAACTATGAGTGAGAAAAGTAATTAGAATTAGAAAATTAATTGTAGAAACTAAACTAAATAATCCATAAAAGTTACAAAAAATGAATTATAAAATTATTATAAATTGTAGCAAAACCAAACCAACTCATAAAACTAATAATGCTACAAAATATATATATACAAGAATTAAAAGTTAGTTCAAAATAGACAAAAATAAAAGGAAAATAGATAGCCTAGACATATTGGACAGCACAAATTCTTATATACGGCCGGCCGCACCAAAAATTTTGCATGTGGCCGGCCTATATATAAGCCTAGGTGGAAATTAGCGCTTCTTCTTCCACGTGATTCTCCTGTAAATTACATACCAAACTCTTCTCTCTCATGGTTGAAGCCGACGATGTTACTTCCCCTGGACCTTTTCAAGACTCTTTAACATTTTCTCTCTCCTCCATTGAAGGAAGTTTCACTTGTTCTCTCTCTTCTTCTTCTCTTTCTTTTCGATCAATATTTGAAAAACTCATGCATTTGATATCTATCTTGTATTTTCTCTCTCCTCTTTCTAAATTGTTATCTTTGAGGGAAAAAGAGTTTGAAGATTGAATTGGATAAGTTAATTTAAGGATTTTAACGGAAGTTAGTTTAACATTTGCTTCGAGTGAGATATAACCATTTGAAAATGACCTGACGGACAGACAAGGTATCGGGCGCACGACCACACCTGTAATTTCGCGTGTGGTCGGCCACACGCAAGATGCGACGATTGGACAATGCATGAGACATGCTAACTAAAATATGAGACCCAAAATCTCAAATATGTTGACTAATATTTGAGACCGAATATCTAAGACTCTTTATGAGACTCATAACCTGATAGGCTGATACCTAAGACTCATTTCCCAAAATGAGAGATCAATATTCGAGACTATTTGTATAACAAATTAAGAGATTATACTGACCTGTTTCACAAGAAGCAACGCAAAGCTATTGCCGAATCTAAAACACGTTGCTTGTCTCGTCATTTTTGGTTTAATGAAATTAAGCTTTGATCATTAACAATGGTGGAAACCCTATTATTGAAAGAAGGGATGGATTTTGAGTAGTTCTATGTAATAGTCTACTTCAAGCCCATTCTCCCTCAATTCATTGTTTCACTAGCGCCTAAATTCAAGCTTACGAATTCCACCAATTCTTCGTCATAATATTTCTGCTACGATATTTCCAACGACTGCTTTTGTATTGAAATTTTGTCGATTATTTTAGTTGGTGCAATAGGAGCAGTGGCGGAGCCAGGATTCTCAAAGTGGGGAACAAAATCCGAAGGTCGGGAAATCAAAAACAAAAACTAGGAAAAAAAAAACACACTATGAGCTGGTGAAGATGATCCTTGGGATGTCATTCTCTAACATGAATTGTCGAAGATTGAGTTATTTTACCTTAGTCTTGGACTTGTTTGAATTAGATGAATTGAATCACTTGACATTTTCCTAATTAAATTGATAAACATGAATCAATTACATTATCAAACCAAACTAGTCAATTTATAAATCAACTCATATTTACAATTTCCAAATTAGAAACTAGAAATTACAAACTACCTAAACCATGAATCAACAACAAATCAAGTCAATAAATCATGGCCAACATTCCAACAACAAATCATTTCATATTCAGATTTCAGCCATAATCACAAATCCACAACCAAACATTGATATATATTACCTCAAAACAGTGAAATTAAAACTTAGGGAGTTAGTGTATAGAAAAAAGAACGCACTGATGTCTGGACTGGGCGGCTATCGACGTGGATTCCATGGCCATTCTCTCTCTCTCCTGAGTCCAAAGTTGTCCCCATGTGCCGACCACCTCCCTTATTTCCATGGCGCGCCCTAATCTAGGGTTTCCCCCCTGCTAATTTCACTAACAATCGATCTCACATCAATTTCTTCTCGATTTTTGCACAACTTTAATGGCGGAAAGACGACTCACTAGAATGATAGTTCAAGCTTTACCAAATAATTCTGGCGGAAGGCTGCTCATGGCTGGACGACTCATGGAAGGCACGCTTCGTATTTTGTTCCGGCGGACTGGACGGCTCGTGGCAGGTAGGGGGATTTAGGGTTTCTCTGATTAAACTCTCTCTCTTCGTTTTTCTCAAAGGCGTTATGCTTGTGTTTGTTTCATGTGTCCTCCGAACTCAGTCCTTCTTTTTTCCTTTTTTTCCCTTTTTTTTAAACCGTGAAATCATTTTTTTGAAGTGAGGGGACATCTGTCCCCATGTCCCCCTGCTGGCTCCACCACTGAATAGGAGAGTGGGAAAGGGGCGGGGAAATGGGATGGTGATGTGGGTCTCTGCCTCTTGAGTAGCTCGTCACACCTAGTTATTTTTGTGACTTGCCTTACCCAAAAACTCTTCATTATTCTAAGCATGTTGCATATCAATAAAATTAACTTGAAGTTCATTTGAATTAATCTCGTTTAATAAATCATTGTTGATCTCTAATTGTAAAGATGTTTGGCCAGCAATGTCCCATATGCGATTTTGTGATTACATTTTTCCATCACTCATCCAATCCAATTTATTTTCTTCCGATGAATCGCAATAAGTAAGTTTAAAGATGAACTTCCATAATAAATCGTTTGTTCTTAAATAATAGCAAGACTACGACTTTTATGCTTGACAATTTAAATCATCGGTATATTTTTGTTGTTTCTACTTTAGTTATGCGCGTTTGTCAATGTACTTTTTAAACTTTACATATTTTTCATTACATGTTGGTAAAAATTGTAACGATTGAATATAATAAAGTGCTCACTAAGACGAATCAAACAAGACCTCACACGAATAAAATTTTTCTTAGATACTGAGAAGAAATTAGAAGATTTATTCTAATTGTCAATAATGTCAAGATTCCAAGTGGTAAGAACAAATGGGCTGGAACCTTGCACAGGTTAATTTGACCCACATGCAGAGACAAGATCTTTAGGAGTGTTGGGGGGAAAGTTAAGGAAATCCCACCCTAAAGACCAAAGTGTCGTCTAGTAAAGTTTGATCTCACAACCATGAGACGTGAGATACGAAGATACTACTAGAATAGTGCTCTCTCTGTTTTTTTTCTTATGTTTATCACTTGGAATTTCGACACTATTCATACGTACAAATAATCTTCTCAATTTTTCTCAATTTATAAGGAAAAATATAGTAATTTGGGATATTATTTGATTCGTCTCAATTAATATATACTTTATTATATTCAATCATTATAATTTTTACTAATAATGAAAAATATTTAAATTTAAAAACATACATTGAAAAATGATAGGAGTTAGCTCAAATGGGTAGAATGTTCCCCCTTGGCCCCTGAGATCAAGGGTTCGATCCTTAACTCTATAGGCTAGTAACTTTGTAGGAGTTAGCCCTTGAACTGACTTAATTTCCTAATTAAAAAAACAAAAAAAAATATATTGAATGATGCGCACATAAAGGTAAAAATGATTAAAAAAAAAAAAGAAGGATTAGTTAGGTTAATAAAATGTCTTGAACATACACATTAACACAAACCAACAAGATTTGTCATCAAATAAGTATTATATTTTCGTTATACAAATTCCAAACTGTTTCAACAAAAAAAATTATGGATTATTTATACTACTACACAATAATTTGCTTTACCTCAGTCCACATTGACGAGAAGAAAAAACAAAAAAAAAAAAAAAAAAAAAAATTCAGTTTGACATTTTCACATATTCCCAATTTCCCATTAAATTTTTGTATGAATTGAAAATCAGTCCATTATGTATAGCACACGAAAGCTTTTACAGTAGAATTTAAGAAGAAAAAGAAAAGTCTGATTGGTCAACGTCAATCTCTGCATTGCAATTTGCAAACATCCCATCCCACGTTTTTTCCTCCAGGTTTCCCCTCCAGTTGTGACGCACTCCTTTCCTTCCTGTTAGAAAAAGGCAGTTATCCTCACATTCATAAAAAATGACTAAACTACCCCTCAACAAAAACCCATATGTCAACCTTACCCTTCTCCTTCAACCACCATATAAATCTCTACTATCCGTTGCATCCTTCACACTTTTCTCCACTCTCTCTTTCTCTCTTGTTGTTTTTCTCTCTCTTCTGCAACACCCAACTCTCTTTCTCCTCAAAGCAACCAAAAATGGCGACCACACCAAATTCAGCAACAACGAAAAAGTGGTTCACCAAGAGGTCAATTTCAGAAACTACACACTTTCTGTCTCCTCTAAATCAGCCGAAAACGGCGACAACAACAACAACAACAAGAACAAGGACAAACTCAGCAACGAAGAAAAAATGGTCTGCGAAGAGGTTGATGAGCAAGGAAGCATGGAGATGGAGAGTACTGAGCTCTGGTTTTAGGTTTCCATGGAAGAGACTTCACATGATCAAATTGTCTTTCCTCCATGATTTTCTCTTCAAAATTGTCTCTACTTTTGAAGCGATTTTCCTCGTTTCTAGCCTCTGCTTCTTCTTCCTCTGTTGCGGCTGTCATTTTTGACCGTAATTAAGCTTTATGAAATAAGTAACTCGTCAATGGAGTTATATGCTTTCTAATGACAAATATCGTCGGATCTATCATCTACACTCTAACAGTCGAATTGTGAAGCAGACTTTCCCTCCTTCATTTGTCATCGGATTGTAGGAATTTCGACGCAAGTTTCTCGCTCTCGCTCGGCATGTAGTAAAAGTTGAAGTGACCTAATTAACGATCTATGCTCTATTTCAAGAATTGCGACACAAGTTTCGCTCTCCTTTATTTCGTCGTCGCATAGTAAGAAATGCGACAAAAATCCTCTTTCATCGTCTATGTCGTCGTCGACTTGTAAGAATTTCGACACAAGTTTCTCTGTCTCTTTCGATAGAATAACCTAACGATTTGTTTAAATATTTTGTTATCTTTTGCTCTTTTTTTTTTCCTAGTATGAATTAGCAAGTTTGATGAATTTGTAGATGATTAATGTACGTAATATTCAATGTATAACACTCTAACCTATTCTTTTAGTTGCAGAAATTCCATGTTTGTTAGCAATTCCATGTACTCTGTTTTTATTCGTAATCTTCTCTGGTTATTTGTTTGGTGGTTTAATTGCACATCTACAGCGTTGTAACTTGCAAAGTTCAGCAACTGCTTTTTACTTGTTCTTTAGGAATTACTCCCTCATTTTCGAAAGGTTGCTTTTTTTTTTCTTTGCTACATTTTCTTATTAGGAGACTTGGCCTACCAAAATGTAATAGTATTATATTTGTTTTCCTTGTTTTTCCACCAACAAGTACTATATTTTTCCATTTTCCCACCCTATTTAATACTAAAGGGATCAAAAAGTACAATAAAAAAGAATAAAAATAACATCTCCTAAATTCTTGTATAAATTAAAATGTAGCAAATAAATAAAAGCGGAGAGGGTAGGACTTAGGAGTAATACAGGTAGTTTTGCTGTCAAAAAATACAGCTAGTTTTGTTTTTTCCTTTTTTTTTTGAGAAGAATGCAGCTAGTATTTTCAAAAAGAAAATTGACGATACTGGAGTATTATTCACAATTGAACGTAGAATCGGTCAGAAAAATAGGGAAAAAGGAATATGGAAAACATATATGAGGTCACTGGTCACGCAAGAAATCGTCCGTTATCCGATTCGTAAGAGTAAATTGGAAGTTGACCGCTGACTGCTAAGGAAGTGTTTTTCCGGTTTGGTTCATTTTTAAGTAAAGAAAAGGTAGAAAAGAGCAAAGAATGGAAAATAAGGAAAAAAACTTTAATTTTTCACGTGTAATTTTAATTTTTCTTTCCACTTCAATCCCCTTAATTTTAGGAGGAACTTCAATTCCCTTAATTTTAGCAGGAAATACAAGTGAAATTTATTATAAAGTTTTTCCTTTCCTTTAAATTATTTTTGAGCCAAACATTATGAACTAACAAATTTCAGCACTTTTTTTTTTCTTTTTCTATAATTTTTTAAGAATTAATAATGAATATTTCATATTATTAAAAAAGAATAATAAAAATATTGTATAATGATGGTTAGATGATGAGAGAGAAAAACTAATTAGGTGGGGTAAAAAAGTATTTGGGTAAGCAAAAGTAGTTGGGATAATTTTTTTTTGTTTCATTGTTAACAAGAAAGTGGAAAAGATGGTAAGATGTAATTGTTTTAGAGAGTAACATGATCTTATTTCTCAATCATTAATAATGATGCTTTTATTTTTATTTTTTTTTAATGGAAGTTATATCTTTATAAACTTGTTCATTTTAGATAGTTTTCTTTTTAGAGTGTATGTATAAATTTGTCTGGTTCATCACTTGATTTGTGGCAAGGGTAAGAAGTTGTAACTTGTTATATTTTCATTTTTTACTTACAACTTTCTATGTTTTCGTCAATTATATGCATGCAGATGCAATAACTTTTAAAAATTTATAGAACATGTAGAATTGTCATACCCATATTTGTATAAAAAATTTAAAACAGTAAAAAAGGACACAAGACATGTAAGGTACTTTAGATGGACTTAAACAGTTAAAACTCCTAAAAAATTGGCTTATGTAGAGAAATAGTAGTTTGTAAGTTACAAGATACATGATTTGTTAGTGCTAAATAATGAAACAAGTCCATAATGTGATGTGTCATTATCGGTACGTAATGTTAGGCTATGTTTAGTTCACCTGAAATTTTCTGATATGAACTTATCTGATCTGATCTGAACTTATTTTTTCTGATCTGATCTGATCTGAACTGATCTGAATACAAGATCTTATCTTTTTGTTTTTTCTCAATATATAAGAAAAAATATAGTCGTGTGGGGTCTTGTTTGATTCGTCTCAATGAGTATTTTATTAATATTCAATTATTATAATTTTTACTAATATGTAATGAAAGATTAATGATTTTTAAATATAAGCATAATCTGAACTGATCTGATCTGAACTTATTTTTTCTGATCTGATCTGATTAGATCTAAAATAAGCAAAAATAAGGTGAACTGAACATAGCCTAATGCCTTAATAGTTAGGCAGACAGTCAAAGAAAAGCATTTGGAGAAGGCGAGAAGTTAGCTACTTAGCTTTGACATATTCTAGAAACAAAGGAAGACATGAGGCCAATATTAGTTCATCTGGTTTAGGCTGTCAACAGGGCTCCATATTTAAAATTCAGATGCCTTCTCTTTTTACTTTATTCTCCCTGTTCCTTGGGGGTACTGGATGGTGAAAGCTTGAAGGGAAAGGGGGAGATGTGTTCGTGTTTATATTGGTGTACGTGTCAAATATAAACGGGTTATAAAACTCAGAGAGTAGGATTATGAATTTCAGTTTATAGGATGACTAATTTGATTTCAATCTACTCATTGGGTGAATTATTAATTAAAAAAATTATAACTACTCCCTCCGTCCCATAATATAGTGCTTGCATTCTTCTTTGGGTGTCCCAAAATATTGTGCCTATTTTTTTTTTTTTATCAACTTATTTGGACTAAATTATCCTTCATTTCTACATAAAACTTTCCAAAATACCCCTACTTTTTTTGAAAATATGTGCCCCTATTTATTGTTTTACTCCATTCCAAGGTATATTTATTGCTCTTTCATTTTATTTTAAAGGAAAAAGAAGAAAAAAACTAGTTCCAAGATAAAAATACCCAATAAACATTTACTTAAATATATATTTTTGTGAAATCCTAAAACTCTTTTTATTTTCCTAAATTCTTGTGAAAAATGAGAAGTGAACACTATATTATGGGACGGAGGGAGTACTAGGCAGACTTATCAATATCCTATATCAATGATGTATGTTTGATCTATCATGATCGTTATATATAACTACCTTTCATACATACTCCCTCCGTTTCCTAAAGATGTTCCTTCTTTTCGTTTAAGTGCGTTTCTAAAAGATCTTCCCTCTTTTATTTTATTTCTTATTTGGAATTTTTTCCCCCCATTTTTCCTCTCTTGTCTCTATCATATGGTCCACCATTATATTATTAATTTAATTTTACTCCCTCTCTCCTACTTTAACCCCTCTTTATTTGTTTATTTATCTTAACCCCTTTCTCTCTCATACTTTAACCCATTTTTATTTGTTTATTTATCTTAACCTCTTTCTCTCTCCTACTTTACCCACCCCACACCCCACACCCCACACAAATGGATCCTCCTTGGTATATGTAGGAACAGTAACAAGAAGATCTCTAGGAAACGGAGGGAATAATGAACAATCAAGACCGATGAAGAAATGAAGAATGATTTCATTTAGAGAGAAGAAAAGAAAGAGAAGAACAGTAGAGTTTGTTATAGAGAGAAGCTATTAACTAAGAGCATCTACAATGGGGTGTGTTGGTCTTACTTGGTCTTCGAGTTTTTTTTTTCTCTCTCCTTTCCTCCTTACACCTCACATCCCACTAAAACTTCCACCAACTCATCTTTTTTTTATCACAATGGTGTGGTTGGTTTTACTTGGTTTTTCTATTTCTCTCTCCTACTTTAACCAAAACCCATCATATTCTCTCTCCTACTTTTACCAAACCCCACCATATACAATGTTATTTTTATATAAAATAAATGATTTAAATTAATAAAAGCTACTTTTTGTGCACACCATCCCATGCTCATATGGTCTGGATTTCCAGACCAACCAAGCCAAAGAGTCAAGTTCTACAACAACAAAACCAAGTAAAACTAGTTTTACTATTTGCTAGACCAAGCTAAACCCACCTAGAGATGGCAATATCCAGTGGACCACCCGGTCACCCGGTCCATCCGTCTTAATGGACGGGTGAAAAACCCGGTTTAAACGGATGGTGAACGGGTGACGGATTAACGGATGCGGGTGATGGATCGGATTCGGGTGGACAATTTTCATCCATCACCCGACCCGTTAATCCGACCCATCACCCGTTTATTTTAAAAAAAAACATTTTTAGGTCCAATCCTCAAGGCCCAGCTAAATGTCCAAATCTAAAAGCCCAATGCCCAACCTAATTTCCTAATTTCTGTATGCGAATTACTTTGATTTTGAACTTAATTTGAATTGTGGTTGTGGATATGTGGTTTTGTCGGTTGAAACTTTATTTTTCTTAAATTTTATGGTTAGCATTATTTTGAGGTAATTTCACCCGATTATAACCCGATCCATCCGTTCACCCGAAAGTAAATGGATGGATGGATTCGGGTGGTGATTTTTCCGGGTGATGGATGGATCGGGTGGTGCGGATGGTAGCGGGTGATGGATGCGGGTGATGCTCCACCCGCCCCGAACCCGATCCATTTACATCTCTAAACCCACCCCATTGTAAATGCTCTAACAACTAACTTCCTTCTTCTATTTATACAAGATAAGCCAAGTAGACCAACATATCCTAAGGCCCAATGTTTAGTAATAATTATATATAACTTATACACCCCTTCAAGCTGGACCTGAGTGAGAAGGCCAAGCTTGGAACAAATAGAGTGATGTTAAGTAGAAGGAAGAGCCTTGGTAAGCACATCAGCTAGCTGTTGATTGCTAGAAACATGAGCAGTAGTTAAGAAACCTGTAGCTACTTGTTCCCTGACATAATGCATATCACGTTTCAAATGCTTTGTCTTCTCATGAAACATAGGATTATGAGCCAAATGTTCAGTAGAAGTATTGTCACAAGATAAAGTAATAGGAAGAGGAACTTTAACTTGTAAGTCTTCAAGCAAGCCATGAATCCAAACAATCTCACTAGCTGCATTAGACATGCTTCTATATTCTGCTTATGTGGAAGATTTGCTCACAGTAGATTGTTTCTTTGTCTTCCATGAAACCAATTTAGACCCTAGGAAAATAGCATATGCACTGAGTGATCGACTACTGAACTGACACCCACTCCAATCAGAGTCACTAAAAGCATGAATCTGAATAGCTGCATCTGCTTTGTAATATAAACCATATTCCAAAGTACCTTTAAGATACTTGACTACATGTAATGCAGCTCTTAAATGAGGAGTCCTATGACAATGCATGAATTGACTCAAATGTTTTACTACATATGATAAATCTGGTCTAGTAAGACCTAGATATAGTAATCTGCCAACCAATCTTCTATAGACATTAGGTTCTGTTAAAATATCTCCTGTTTCAGTAGAGAGCTTCAATCTAGTAGAAAGAGGAGTAGTAACAGGAGAACAATCTTCCATATTAGTATCAACAAGGATATCTTTGATGTACTTCCTTTGTGACATGAAAGTACCAGACGCATTTCTTGTTATTTCAATACCAAGGAAGTAATTAAGTTCCCCTAAATCATTGATTGTGAAAGCTACATCAAGAGCATGCTTCACTTCTTCAATCTGATGTAAATAAAGATGTTCCTGTCATCAACATGTATCTACATAGACCAGGATAAGAAGAAATTCTTCATTGAAAGATCGAGTAAAGAGAGAATAGTCTTGTGTAGATTGTGTAAAACCAAGAGATAATAAGAACTTGGTTAACTCTTTATTCCACTGTCTTGAAGCTTGTTTTAAACCATATAGAGACTTCTTTAATCTACACACTTGCCCTGGCCGAGCTTTATTATATTGTAACCAGCTGGTGGTAGCATATAGACTTCTTCATCAAGAAAACCATGCAAAAATGCATTGTTTACATCAAGTTGACACATTTTCTAGTGATTCATAGTTGCCAAAGAAACAACAACTCTTACAGTTGTTGATGTTATTTCACTAGGAACAGTACAAGAGGGGGAGGGGGCTGAATTATATGTGTAGAAATAAACGTAACTTTTTGCGGAATTTCAAACTTAAATAAATAAACAAGTTAAAGGAACACAAGAGATTTTTATGAGGACAAACTTCTTGGGCCCAACAAGAAGAAACGACTTCGACCACTAGGGATTTTAAACTCAACTCTTTCACTAATTAGGCCAAACAACTTTGTTACAATCTAATTCTACTCACGTGCCACACCTTGAGTTCCTAAACTCAAGTTCTTGAACCACTGTTCCCTTAACAGTTGTTCCTCTCAACTTCACTTGAAATTTTCTCACTTTTACTTATTTTACTCAAAGCTTCTCTCTTATAGAACTTCACTCAAAGTCCCCTTACCCCAAAAACCAAAATACAATTGATTGAATAAACTTAGTGGAATTAGAGTAAGAAGGCAAAGAATAAATGACTTTTATGAGAGAATGAAGGCACTGACACTTTACTTAGTTAAACTCACTAAGGGGTCGTTTGGTTCACTACTTTTGGGTTTCAAGAAATGAAATCAATTACCGATTCAATTTCTTCTTGTTTGGTTCAACCCCTCATCAATTCCTTACCATTACTTGATGGTAATGGATTCTCCCAATTTGTCACCTTCCCTCCCCCTCAAGTAACAAAATCCATTACTTGAAGTTAATGGTTACCCTTTATTTCCATTCCTTGGCTTGAACCAAACACTCAATAAAAGTAATCATATTTGTTACCATTTCCCTCCTCTATTTGTATCCCTTTCCTTTCCATTCCATATATTGAACCAAACGACCTCTAAATCACTTAGTCAGACACACTTTGGAACTTAATTAGACATTAGTATTTATAGTGGTAGTAACTTAGAACGTGGGATTAAAACATGTATTAGTGAAAAACCATTATCCCATGATGTTCCTTATTCTGAGGAACACATTCCTTAAATATCCCATGATCTCCATGATCATTGTTAAACGCGGTGGGAGTGTTTTTAGTTACTGCTCCTTAATTTTAGCAACTACTTTAAGCATTACTCGGAAATCTGATTTAATTAAAAACATATTAATTAATAAAACCGAGATAAAATCCTTTTAATAAAAATATTATCTTTAAATTATTTCCGTAAAAACCGAAACATATTTTTGTTATCTTTGGAAAAATAAAATCTGTTCCTCAAAAAGATTTTCCATAAAATCATATTTTTTCTTAAATAAAACGGTTACCTAGATTCTAGGCATAATTTGCTCAACTGCCATAAATGTACCGTTGTAATGCTTCATCCTAAGTCTAGTTCCTTTCAATTGTTAGTTCTTTTAACCTATAAGTATAACGCCAATTCGCCTGTTCCTTACAAAGGAACAAATGATCATTCTCATTCTAAACTGCCATAGTTCCTTACCATCTTCACTCATTCCTTTACAATAGAACTAGAAACAAAAGACCTCGCTTTAGTCTTCTTGCTCCAATGCAGCTCTAGTATCAGATAGAGAAACATCTTCACTTAGTCTTCAAAATCCAAACTTGATTTCTTCCTTGACTTAGTATTCTCTTTGTTCCTTTCAATGATACCTTGAAATTCACTCACTTAAACAACTTGTTAGTCCAGTACTTACTTTGCATCTTTGTTTCTTTTCATCATCAAAACTAGGGTTCAATAGCTAACTTAGCTACAGGAGAGAATGTTTGTGTGAAATCTTGACCAGCAACTTGTTAATAACCAATGACCACAAGTCTTGCCTTATGTCTTTCAATTGACCGATCAGGCTTAAGTTTGGTCTTAAAGACCCATTTGGAGCATATAACTCTCTTTCCTGGAGGCAGCATAGTCAGCTCCCAGGTTTCATTATCTTCAAGAGCCTTAAGCTCTTTATTCATTGCTTCAATCCAATTAGGATCATGTTTAGCCTCATTATAGTATTTAGGTTCAATAATCTGACAGGAATTTACAACAAATGACTGTGATTCAGAATGAGAAGGGGAGTTAGGAGGAGGAATGTTTTTGTGAGGTAAGTAAGAGGTAACAAAATCAACCAGTTTAGTAGAAGGTTTAACAGGTCTAATACTGTGTTTATAACAGGATATGAAGAACTTTCAGATGGTGGAGAAGCATCAGAATGTGTTTGAGAAATAGAAGGAAGAGAATCTGAATTATGATTCAAAGATTGATGTGATGAAGAATTAGAAGAAGGAGAGAAAGAAGGATTTTGAGGTGAATTATGAAAAGAAGAATGTGTTGTAACAGTAGGAGTATAATTAAGATTATCATCACCAAATGAGACTAGTTTAGGTGTAGGAAGAGATTGAAGAGTATTATGTGTTTGATATGGAAAAGAATTTTCAAAGAATATATCTCTTGAAACAAATGAAGAATGAGTCTTAAGATCATACACTTTATAAGCCTTTTGTTCATATGGATAGCCTATGAATATGCATTTTCTAGATCTTGAATCAAATTTGTCTTTGCTAATAGTCATGTTATAAGCATAACATAGACATCCAAAGCTCCTTAAACTGTCATAGTCAGGAACCTTGTTAAACATAATCTCATAAGGTGATTTCCAAGCTAATACCTTAGTAGGCATTTTATAAGTAAGAAAAGTAGTAGTTAAAAGACATTCTCCACATAACTTCTTAGGTAGATTAGCTTGAAATCTGAGAGCCCTAGATACTTCCAATAAGTGTCTATGTTTTCGTTCCACTCTTCCATTTTGATGTGGAACATATGGCACACTTCTCTGCATTAGAATACCTCTAGATAAAAAGATGTTCAAACATTCTTCCACTAGTAGAATAAATGCTATTTGCTGCGGTGATATTGCTGCGGTTTTACTCATACGCAGCAATATATCACGTTAAAAGAAAAGAAAAAATATAAAAAAACTATATTGCTGCGGTAACTATAGAAAACTGCAGCAATATGGTTTTAACGAATTTATTTTTTGAAATTTTTTGACTATTAGACCAAATATATTGCTGCGATTTCTGATCAAAATCGCAGCATTATATTAAAATAATATAATTTTTTTTTATTTCAACCTATTGTTGCGGTTCCTAAAATAAACCGCAGCAATAGACTTTTTTAAATAAAAAATACGCGCGGCCCATTAGGGTTTTGTTCCTTCTCCTCAACCGTTTAAGTAACAAAAAATTTCTCTCTCTCTCTCATTTCCTCCTCATCAGCCGTTTAGGGCAAACTCTCTCTTCTCTCTCTCCTCTCTTTCCTCTCTCTCTCTCCTCCTTCATTTCCGGCTAAATCGTTCGCTTATTCTGTATACATACGCTTACCATGAATAAAAGTAAGTAAACCAGCATCTTATTATGTATACATGCTAAGACTTTGTTCTTTTGATCTGATTTCGCCCTTAGCACCTCGCAACAACAAAGTCGTTTCTCTTCATCTCCTCTCTCTCTCCCATCCTCGTTCGCCGGCGTTCATTCGTCACCAACAAAGTCGTTCGCCCCTTCGTCGCCCTTAACGTCTCGAGATCGTTAGTTTGTTCGTCATTGGTTCGTTAGTTCTTCGCTCCCAGTCGGTCGCCGTCATTCGTCTCCACCACCGTTTTTGCTCCCAGTCGGTCGTCGTCGACTGTCGTGTTCATCATTGGTTCGTCGAGTTCGTTCGATGTCCGCACCAAGTGTCTCAAATGTTTAGGGTTTCAAGACCTCATCAATTTTCCTTTAATTTTTAATATTTTTTTTTATTAATTCTATGTATATCTTGTATTCTTTATTAATTCCATTTTCCTATCTTAGAAGCCTTCTGTATCTCATTTTTTTTTTCTTTTTCGTTGTCTTAACTTTTTGCTTATTCCTTTAATTTTTAATATTCTTTATTAATTCTATGTAAATTTTGTATTCTTTGTTAATTCCATTTTTCTATCTCAGAAGTATTCTGTATCTCTATTTTTTTTTTTCTTTTTCGTTTTCTTAAATTTTTGCTTATTAGTTCTGTTTTATTTTTATATATATTTTTGTAATTAGAGTTTGTTAAATATTTTTTTATTGAATATATAGTGATTTTTTTTTCTAAGTAAAAGTATATTAATCACCAGAAAACATTTACACCCTATAGTCTCTTCCAGAAATGAACAGCCCAACTAGGTTGGCCCCCTCAATTAACTGGGAGAGACTGAAACAAAATGTAATCTATACATTAGTCAACATATAGTCTATCCAAACTTGGTCCCTAGTACTGATTTTCTGAGGCAGGAATAATCTGATCCGTTGCTGCACCATCAGCTTCAGTTTCTTGAAGATGATTTCAGGCTTCCATACAACATGATTCCATATTGCTTCATTCCTTACCCACCAAATCTGATACACCAGCCCACTAAACACAGCAGCCATGAATCTTTTCTTCAACCCAGATCTCTTACTCTTCACAATAACAGATAACAGCCTTGAGAATGTACTGTGTTGATTTTTCATGTCCAGCCAGCCCTTGATCAAACTCAGACATTGTACTGAGTAATTACATTGAAAGAACAGATGATTATGGCTCTCAATGCTATGTTCACACAACTGACAGGAGTTTGAATCCTGAACACCAATCTTAACTAGAATATCTAAGGTTCTCAACCTTTGTTTCATCACCAGCCAGCCAATCATTCTATGCTTTGGGATCACTAATCTGTTCCATATTAGTTTATCCCAATGCACTACAAGTTGTTCCCCAAGTAATTTCTTATAGATTTGCTGCACACTGAATTTAGTCATGCTGTTCCATTCTTGCTCACTGTATAACAGCTTCATTTTGCTTTTAACTTTGCAACTTTGTTTTCAATACCAGCAACTATCTATGAGAGGCTCATAATCCTACCATCCTGAATCTTTAACATAAACCTCAAGCACCCATTTCACCCACAGGTTGTCTTGTTTGGTAGATATAGCCCAAACATACTTGGCTAGTGCTGCCACATTCCAGTTTTGGATTTGTCTAAAACCCACACCCCCTGCTTGCTTGGGTAAACATACATGCTCCCAAGCTACATTACATGGCTACTCCAGTCCAAAGGAATGCTCTGCAAATTTTCTCAATCTCCCTCAATACAGTTTTTGGCATAATAAACATCTGAGCCCAGTATTGATGGATGCTAATTAAGACTGAGTTCACCAATGTAACTCTTGCCATATATGACAAGTTCCTGCTACTCCAGACTTTAATCCTTGCACACATCTTCTCAATAATCCCATGACACTCAGCCACTCTAATTTTCCTAGCACACACAGAAACTCCTAGATACTTGAAAGGAAGTTTGCTATGAGCAAACTTTGTAACAGCTTTGATTCTCTGAATTACCTCCTGACTAACCCCTGCTGTGTAAAAATCTGACTTTTGTTCACTAATTTGTAACCCAGAGGTAGCAGAAAAGAGTTTGAAAGCCTTCAGCATTGTGTAAACTGAGGGAAAGCTCCCTTCACAGCACAATATGATGTCATCAACAAAAACCATGTGATTCAGTTTACTCTTCTTACACCTTGGATGAAACTTGAACTGAGGATCATCTTCTATGGTTTTCATGAGCCTTTACAGATACTCCATGCAAATGAAAAAGAGAAGAGGAGAGATGGGGTATCCCTGTCTCAAACCTCTTTGAGAACTAAAATACCCATGTAAGGAACCATTTACCATTAAGGTAAATTTAGGAGTTCTCACACAGTGCATGACTAGACTCACAAACTTTTCTGGAAATTTAAGAGCCTGTAGCATCTCTTCTAAGAACACCCATTCAATTGTATCATAAGCTTTTTTTAAGTCAAGCTTCATGATACAACTAGGCTTAGTGTTTGTCCTCCCATACTGTCTCACGAAGTCTTGGCACACCATAATGTTATGAGCTATAAATCTCTCCTTTACAAAGGCTCCTTGATTTTCAGCAATTAGCTCAGGAAAGACTAAACTCAACCTATTACAAATCATTTTGGTGATGCATTTGTATAATGTATTGCAACAGGCAATTGGTCTAAACTCACTTACAGAGCTAGGGCATCTAACTTTAGGAACAAGAGTTAGTATTGTTGCATTCAGCTCAGTAAGTAGCTTACCAGTGTGTAGCACTTCTAATACAACTTGAGTGATCTCCTCCCCTAGCACATCCCAGGTATCCCTGAAGAAATGTGTCCCATACCCATCTGGACCAGGACTTTTGTCTCCAGCAATAGAGAACAAAGCTAATTTCACCTCCTGTGCAGTGTAAGGCCTTGTAAGCATTTGCATTTGTTCACTTTGCAGGACTGGCCCCTTTGCAATCACTTGATTATACACTTTAGTTCTATTTTGCATAGCAGACCCCATCAGTTGCTCATAGTAGGCTAAAAACGCCTTATTTACATCTTGAGGATTATCCTTCCATTGCCCTTCACTATCATTTATTGCATAGACAGTGTTCTTCAACCTTCTAGCTTTTATGGATTGATGAAACACTGCTGAGTTCTCATCACCATCTCTGCACCACTGCATCTTTGCCTTTTGAGTGAGGAACTCAAGATAGCTCTTGTGAATCTGCCTATAGGCTTCAGCTGCATGATACTCATCTCTCCTTGCTTCTTCACATCTTGGAGTCCTTTGCAACTGCTCTTGATTAGCTATCAATTTCTGATACGCCTGAATATCCTTGCTCTGAATGTCTGAATAACCCTCTCTATTCAGCCTCTTCAAAGCCTTTTTTGTATTTTTTAGCTTCTGCACCACCTTGAACATCAGAGTGCCTTGCACTTCTATATTCCAACTGCTTCTTACTATTTCAAGAAAGTTTAGAGCATTACTCCACATTTTAAAATACTTGAAAGGAGGAGATTTTATCAGAAAATGAAGTCGGTGGATGCTCTAATTGGAGTGTCGGCGTTAGAAATAGATAATGAAACTGAGATCATCCAGGAGGAGATTTTATCACCTCGTGCTTCACTACAGGAGTTGCAGAAACAATCTGAGATTCAAGTTCAGTTCTCAGACTGGTTAGAAACAATTCACAGAGTGGAAGCGAACCAAGCTCCGGATCAGAGTAGAAGAATGGTAAGAACAGAAGGTATTGCTCCTCTACCTATCTTATTTTCGCCTGAATCGGTGGACAATGTGATTATAAATGCTGGAAATACTTCAAAAAAGATGGTAAGGATTGAGATGAGTGATATACAACCTGAACTGGATTTTTGGAGTTCTGCTATTTACTGCTACATTGTAGGTGCAAACCCTCCTGTGCAGGTAGTGGAAGGTTTTGTGAGGAGAATATGGAGGAACTTAGGGGTGGATAAGGTGGCTATGGTTAAAAAAGGGATATATATGGTTCGCTTTACCACAGTTGAACGCAGAGATCAGGTGTTATTAGGAAACCATGTGTTTTTTGACAATAAACCTGTAGTGGTGAAAGCTTGGGATCCTACTGTTGATATTGTGAAGGAAGATGTGCGAGTGTTGCCTATATGGGTCCAAATGTCATTGAACTTTAAGTACTGGGGGGAGAACTGCCTCTTTAAGATTGCTAGCCAGGTGGGAAAACCTATCAAAACAGATCAGGCAACAGCTAGAAGAGATAAGCTGCAGTATGCTAGAGTTATGATGGAAGTGAAGGTAGATCAGGAATTTCCAGATACTATTGAGTTCATAAATGAGTGTGATGCTGTTGAACAAGTTGATATCATTTATGAATGGAAGCCAGTAACCTGTAAAAGGTGTAACACTATGGGGCATACCCAAGATAAGTGCCAGAAAATGGTGGTGAGGACAGAATGGAAGAAGAAAGAGGGTCCACCTCAAGAGGTGGTGGTTAATGCTAAGGCTATACCTCCTGCTGAGAATGTGGAGTTTCAGCCTGTAAAAAAGCCAGCTAGAAGAAGCCTCAATGTAGCTACTAGTCCAGTAGTGAATAATGGTTTTGAGGTTCTTGTTTCACAACCAGCAGATATTGAAGCAGCTGAAGTAGTTGTTTGTGTTTTAAATGGGGCTGAACAAGAAGATGAAGGGGGTGGAAAGCTCCCTGATGCTCATGGATAGAGTTATTGTCTGGAATGTTAGGGGACTTAACAGCCTAGCTAAACAGAAGGATGTTAAGAACTTTCTTGGCATGAAGGATGTTGGGCTGGTAAGTCTCCTTGAAACAAAGGTGAAGGCATGTAATATGGGTAGCCTTTACCAGAATGTGTTTAGAGGTTGGTGTTTTTCTTCTAACTCCTCTTTTCATAAGGGAGGAAGGATTGTTATTGCCTGGAATCCTATGAGTTTTCAGGTAGATATCATGTTCATTTCTAGTCAGCTTATGCATTGTTCCATAACTGCACCTGCTGGTAGAAAATTCTTTTGTACATTCTTATATGCTTTTAATGATGCACATGGAAGGAAGGAAGTGTGGGCGGATTTAGTGAAGTTGGTGGATCTGTGTAAGGGTCCTTGGATAATTCTAGGGGACTTTAACTGTGTGATGAGTAATGATGAGAGAATTGGTGCTAGGGTGAGACAACAGGATATGGAAGATTTAAGGAAATGTATGGCTCAGTGTGGGATGCAAGATCTCACTAGCACGGGTAACCTCTTCACCTGGAATAATAAACAAGAGGGGGAGAGTAGGGTGTACTCTAAGCTGGATAGGGCTATGGTAAATGATGATTGGTATAGGTTGTTTCCTACATCAGCAGCACACTTTATGCTTGAGGGTTTGTTTGATCACTCGCCTATTGTTGTCAATGTTTACCCTGTTACAGTAAACACTAGAAGGCCTTTCAAGTACTTTACAATTTGGAGCTCAGCTAGCAACTTCTCACAACTCATTCAAGAAGGGTGGAATCAAGAGATTCAAGGTACCCCTATGTATAAAGTAGTGAAGAAGATAAAAGAGGTGAAGATGAGACTGAAAAAGTTAAATCAGGAGGGTTTTTCTAATATACAGAGTCAAGATCTAAAGGCTGCTGGATACTTGAAAGAATGCCAAGAGAAACTAAAGGCAGATCCTAGGGATATGAGTGTTAGTGAGGCTGAAAGGAAGGTCAGTGCTGAGTATAGAAGCAAGCATCAACAGTATATGTCTTTCCTAGCTCAGAAGGCAAAGCTGGCTTGGTGTAAAGATGGGGATGAAAATTCTGCTTTATTTCATAATGCAATTAAAGCTCGAAGACTTCAAAACACTGTTTATGCAATCAATAACAGTAGGGGTGAATGGCAGGAAGGAGTTGAGAATGTTTCTCAAGCTTTCCTTGATTATTACAGAGAGTTACTGGGAACCAGCATTCAGGACAGGACTGAAATAAAAGCTGCAGTAATTGATATGGGTCCTAAGCTTCAAGAAGAACACATAGGCTTGTTGAATAGTCCCTATACAGCTAGTGAAGTAAAAGCTGCTCTCTTCTCTATTGCTGGTGATAAAGCCCCTGGCCCTGATGGCATGGGCTCTCACTTCTATAGAGATACCTGGGATCTAACTGGTGGTGAAATTACACAGGCAGTACTGAATTTCTTTGATAAAGGTTGCTTGTTAAAGGAACTGAATGCCACTATTCTCACTCTTGTTCCAAAAGTCTCCTGCCCTCATAATGTGAGTGAATATAGGCCAATTGCCTGCTGTAATGTGTTATACAAATGTATAACTAAAGTCCTTAGCAATAGACTAAGACTCATATTGCCTGATATCATTGCTGAAAATCAGGGTGCTTTTGTGCATAGCAGATTTATAATACATAACATTATGGTCTGTCAAGATATGGTTAGAAGTTATGGAAGAAAGAATGTTAAGCCTAGCTGTCTAATGAAATTAGACATGAAAAAGGCTTATGATACTATTGAATGGGATTTTTTGGAAGATATGATGAAAGCTTTACTTTTCCCTCCTAAATTCATTCAGCTGGTCATGGTGTGTGTGAGAACTCCCAGATTTTCAATAATGATTAATGGAAGCATGCATGGATACTTTGAATCAAAAAGGGGGTTGAGGCAAGGAGACCCTATTTCACCCCTCCTTTTTGTCATTTGCATGGAATATTTGACTAGGATATTGAAGAAGGTGGGCCAGAACCCTAGGTTCAAGTTTCATCCTAGATGTAAAGGGCTCCATTTGAATCACCTTATGTTTGCAGATGATGTGATTCTATGCTGTGAAGGGGACTTCTACTCTATCTATCTCATGTTGCAAGCTTTTAAACTATTCTCTATGTCCTCTGGACTATGTATCAATGAGAATAAGTCAGAATTCTATACTGCTGGTATGGCTCCTAGTGATGTGCAAAGAGTAAAGGATGTTTCAGGTTTCTCTCAGGGTACTCTACCATTCAAGTACCTGGGAGTGCCTATATATTCAAAGAAGTTATCTGCTACTGAATGTCAGGTGCTTGTGGAAAAAATGACTACTAGAATAAGGATGTGGAGTAGTAGGCACTTATCCTATGCAGGGGGAGTGCAACTAATTAACTCTGTGCTTATGAGTATACACATGTATTGGGCCCAGGTGTTTGTTCTACCCAAGAAAGTCCTTAATGAGATTACAGGTGTCTGCAGAGCCTTTTTGTGGTATGGAACTTACTATAGCAGTAAACCTGGAAGGGTTAAATGGGATGATATCTGTAAGCCTAAGAGTGAAGGGGGCTTAGGTATCAGAGACATTCATAAGTGGAATAAAGCAGCTATGGCTAGATATGTATGGGCTCTGGCAACAAAGCAGGACAACTTATGGATCAAATGGGTTCATGCTGTCTATATCAAAGAGGAGCACTGGTGGGATTACAGACATCCAGTAGGATGTAGCTGGTATTGGAAACAAGTGTGTGAGGTGAAAGAGTATTTGAAATCCAAAATCTCTATTCAAGACCTCACTGGAATGCTGAAATACAGCCTCAAAGGCATATATGCAAAGCTTTGTGTGGAAGAGGAGCATGTTACCTGGGACAAGTTTGTTTGGAATAGAATTTCTATTCCAAAGCACAGAGTTATTACCTGGCTAATAATGAAAAACAGGCTAAATACAGCAGACGGACTATTGAAGCATGGCTTAATACATGATGATGCTTGTCAACTTTGCTCTACAGGAAGAGAATCACAGGAACATTTGTTCTTCCAGTGTGATTATTCTAGGAAGTGTGTTGATTTATTGAGATCTTGGCTGGGTATGGTGAGTCATCAGTATGATTTCCCAAGAATAGTAAGATTTTGGAGAAATAACAGAACTTCATGTTTCAAGAAAAAAGTGTTGGCTGCTGTATTGAAAGCTGCTGTATACTTCATATGGTGGGCTAGAAATGAGGCTGTGTGGAACCTTGTTGGCTGGAGGCCTGACCAGATTGTTAATAGAGTGAAAAGCTTAACTATTCTTAGGATCAATACAGTCTTGCCTAAGAAAATTTCTACTGCTGATAGAGTTTGGTTTGATCTGTTAAAAAGTAGATAAGTATCTTTGTAGTACATTGTTCCTTTGGTTGTATGTAGCCTGCTGGCTGTTTCCCTTCCTTGTGGTTTAGGGGGTCCAACCTAGTTGGTTCGCCTTCCCTTGGAAGTGGTTTAGGTTGTAAAAGGTTTGGTTTTTTGCAATAAATCTTTACTTATCTAGCAAAAAAAAAAAAAATACTTGAAAGGATGTTTACCAATCTCAATGTTTGGATAAACCATAATGACAGTAGGGCTATGATAAAATTGTCCCTCAGAGAGAAAATGTGTAACAGCAGTAGGGAATTGATCTAACCATTCCTGATTCACCATTGTCCTGTCAAGCTTACAGAGCACCTTGTTCTCACCCATTTGCTTGTTGTTCCATGTGAACTTATTACCAGTACTGGCCATGTCCTGTAAATCACACTTTTGTACACAACTTTGCAATCTCATTGTCTCTTGTTGTCTAACAGTAGAACCAATTCTTTCATCTGGGAAAAGTACACAATTATAATCCCCCACAACCATCCATGGCATACTTCTCTGGTTTGCAATACACTCTAGATCCTGCCAAACTTCATCTCTCTCTTTTGCATCATTTGATGCATACACAATGGAGCCACAGAATTGAGGAGAGCCACTCACAGGCTTGACCACACAATTCACCAGTTTGCTGGTACATTTCCCTATGTTCACATGAAAGCTCTGAGGATTCCAGGCCAACACTATTCTACCCCCTTTATGATAAGAGGAGTTGGAAGTGAAACACCACCCTTTAAACAAACTAAGGTAAAGCTCTCCCATTTTATGAGCCTTTACTTTAGTTTCAAGGAGCCCAACTAAACCAACTCTTTGGCTATTTAATACCAACTTCACATCCTTTTGCTTTTGTTGGCTGTTGAGACCCCTTACATTCCACACAATTATCTTATCCATGAGCTTCAAGAGGTTTGCTGCCTCCTGAAACTTCCCCTACTGCCCCACATGCTACTAGTCCCACCATCACAGCTTAATCTACCACATTCTCCTTTTGCCTACTAGATTCTGGAATATCTCCC
Organism: Beta vulgaris subsp. vulgaris; assembly: GCF_026745355.1. Lineage (NCBI taxonomy): Eukaryota > Viridiplantae > Streptophyta > Magnoliopsida > Caryophyllales > Amaranthaceae > Beta > Beta vulgaris. The sequence continues at coordinate 23,230,135 of NC_079209.1, forward strand.
TCCTTTTCGATCTGCCTCCACCTCATCCAAAACTGCAAATGTGTTATGGGTAGGTGTCACTACATTACTAGTCAGGCTTCTTCTGACTGGATTTTTAACAGGCTGCATAACTGCAGGTTGTACTATCCTATTAACATTTTCACCTTCAATTTCCTGCCCCTGGCCCTTCTGTCGCCATTCCTTCCTCACCATAGGTTTTTCACACCTGGAAGCATCATGTCCCATCTTCTTACAAGCAGCACATAGCAGTGGCTTCCATTCATAATGAACTATAACTTCTATCATCTTGTTATGCTCATTAATGAAGTGCAATTTCTCAGGGAACGCTTGGCCTATGCATACCTCCACCATAATCCTTGCAAACTGCAACTTGTCCCTCTTGCTAGTTGCCTGATCATTTTTTATCATTCTACCTATTGGCCTAATAATTTTCTCCAGACAAGACTCCCCCCAATATTTGAAGTCTAGTTGTAATTGTATCCAAATAGGCATTACTCTTATGTCCTCTTTACATATGTCTATGTCAGTAGACCATGGTTTCACTACTACTGGTTTGCTATAAAAAAAACAGACTATTTCCAACAAGCACCTTATCACGCTTCTCCATTGTAGTGAATCTAACAACATAGATACCCTTCTTAACCATAGCAATTTTATCAATACCACTATTCCTCCATATTCTCCTAAAATATCCATCCATAACATGGATAGGAGGATTAGCTCCAATGACATAACAATATACAGCTAAACTCCAGAAATCAATCTCCATTTGCACATCCTCCATTTTTTTTCACTATGTTCGGATTTTCAGTTTCAGGTGAAAATAAAATGGGAACAGGTTTAATATTACCTTCTATTCGACGACTCTGGTCGTGATTTATCTTATCTCCCGATTTCTGGATTGTCTCAAGCCAATCCGAGAAGTTTTCTCTCAGCATTGTCTGTTGTTGCAGCGACCTCAAGGATGATCGAGGCGAAAGAATTTCAGGTTGTAAATCCTCCGGTTCTTCATCATCATCCTCAATCACCATTTCCTCAATACCCATAACTTCATCTACCAATCGCACTTTCTTTGCCTGAGATTCAGTAGGACCCTTCCCTGGAACTATGTTAGAGTTTGCCTGATTTGCCTTCTGCCTTGCTCTAGACTTTCTTGCCATGGCTGCTACTTAGGATCTACGCAGAGAAAAGTTTTAGAGAGAGAAGCACGCAAACTCTGATGTATAATATATAGTGATTTGGTTTAGTTACTTTTGTGGTCTGGTACTTCAGTGCTGTAATAGTCTCTTGAAGGAATGATATTCTTTGAAATTTAATTGCAATATGCAAAAAAAATTAATTGCAAAATAAAAAAAAATTTTTTTTGCCCGTGCCAGGACCTATTGCTGCGGTTTCTAGCCAAAACCGCAGCAATACATTGTATTTTTTAATAAGAAACAAACATATTGTTGTGGTTTTGCCCAGAAAGCGCAGCAATATAATAATTACCTATTGCTGCCCCCTTGCTGCACGGCCAAAACCGCCGCAATAGGCCACTTTTTTACTACATCAAACAACATTTATTTTACTAGTGTTCTTTAATCAATTCTGTTCCATTATCTGATCTAACAGTCTTAACATCCCTGTTAAACTGAGTTTTAACCATTTGTAAGAAATCAGTGACAGCCTTAGCAACTTGTAACTTATTGTGCATCAAGTAGGTCCAAGTTACTCTACTATGATCATCCAATATAGTCAGGAAATATCTTGCACCATTCGATGCATGAATTCTATACGAACCCCACAAGTCAATGTGCATCAAATCAAAGCAAGAACCTGCTCTACTTGTACTAATAGAGAAAGGCAGTTTATGTTGCTTGGAATGAAGACATACATCACAATTATATTGATGTAGACCTTTACAATCACACCCTGGAATATGTTACATCTTAGACAATGATAGATGTCCTAATCTTCTATGTAACATTTCCAACTATCCAACATTTTCTCCTTTATTAATCCTACCAACAGCAGTTTTATTTGATAACAAAGTAGAAGTATCTACTGTATGACATGCTGAAATCACACCAGAATCTTCAGATGAATCAGTTTGAATACCATCACAGTAGTAGTAATATAAACCACCCTGTTTCTTACCAACTCCAAGAACTTCTCTACTATATTGGTCCTGAAAGCAACAATCATCATTGGTGAATTGCACCAATATACCAGACTTCTCTACTAGTTTGCTAACTGATAATAAATTGTGCTTAAACCCATGGACAAGCAATACATCATCAATAACCATATTATATCCCAGTTGAACACTACCAACCATAGTCACACATGTAAATGTTCCATCGGGTAATCCTACTCTGATTTCCTTCTTTAATTTTCTTTTATATATCAGTATCTTTTCATCATATACCATATGATCACATGCACCAGAATCAACAATCCATAGACAACTAAGACCATGATTTAATACAGAATATGCATATGTAATGCTACTTGCAAAGTTAGCAAATGAACTAGGATTGCCCTTCATTGTTCTCATGACTTCTTGACAAATAGAATTCAGCATCTCTGGATCAACCATCTATCTTGCATTTCCAGATTTATCATGCATGTCATGATTGAAATCTAGTGGAGAATCAACAACAGGTTCACGTTGTGCATTCTCTTGAGATACACAAACATTTGCAGCAAGTTTTCTGCCAGTACCATAACTATTACCAATAGGTTTAGCTGACTTGACAGCATTTCACCACTTTGGATACCCTATTAGTTTAAAGCATTGATCAGCAGTGTGACCTTTAGCTTTACAGTGATCACATTTCTTGTCTTGATTCTCTTTCTTCCAATCACGTTTGCCTTGAAATTTCTGTATTGCATACCCTGATCCACCTTGAGAATATCTTTGAGCAGCCATAACACTACTTTCAGTTATGTCGTCCATAATACCAGAAATCTCCTTTTGTTTTTCAATTTGTTGAGTAAATGAAAATGCTCTATTGATTGTTGGCAAAGACTCCATGTGTAAGTACAAGTGACACTCAAGAGGGGGGGTGAATTGAGTGTTTGTCCGAATGTTGTAAATTTTTTGATTATAGTAAGAACAGTAAAGGAACAGTTCTCTAGCAGCGGATATAAAAGCAATGAATATACAACACAAGGATTTAACGAGGTTCGACTTCTAATATCCTCCACTCACTCACTCTTTTATTAATCAACTCAGAATAACAAAAGAATTACACTCAATCACTTATGCACCTATGCATAAGATGATTCTCCAACTTCTACCTATGGAAGTTCGACCCAACCACCAACTATCATGGTTCAAATGAAGTTGATCCCCGATCAACTTCCCCAGCAAACTGAACTCACAATTTGCTCACTTACAACAAGTTTTCTCTCAAGAACAAACAACCTTACACGCTTAGAATGAGAGTAATTTAAGATAAATGTGGTATTAGGGTTTGTGCTAGGTTTGAGAGCTTGAGAGAAAGAAAGCTTTTGCTTAGAGTATATGAAAATATGCGTGCAAAAGCCCCATGGTTTGTGTGCTAGCAGAACTCCTTAAATAAGCCTTTGGTAAGTAAATGTTACATGATATTATGAGAGTATATTTTCCTCGGAAGTATGGAAATTATTCCAAGGAAAATATACTCACTGATTTTATTTGATATTAAATAAAATCAGTATAATATCATATAACACACTTACCATACTTAAGAAATCTTGCTCACACAACAAACCATGCATCCGTGTATTTTGAAAATCAATTTTGCGCGGAAAGAAAACTTTCCTAAAATACGAATGCTTGAAGTAAACCTAGAGGACTGGTTCAGATCTGTTCCCAGACTTTCCAATCAACCAAGTTTTACTTGTAGTTGTGTATGACAAGTAACCGAGGTTTCTTGTCATCCACAACTACTCATCTCTCTAGTTTAAACCTTTATAGTGCATTAAACCTTTATACCACTTACATTGCATCTAAGACCTAAATGCTACAACTTGATCTTGGTCTTCATGCAATTCTTCAAGACTTGGCTTCACTAGCTTCGTCTTTCTATCCATTGAACTCGTACTTTGGCACCTACACATGTAAACAGAAACATGCATGCAATATAATAGTTCAATGTGGTTTGTCATCATCAAAACTCAAAACAGGGAACTCAACAAATTCCCCCTTTTTGATGATGACAAACCCTGAAGTTCCCCCTGCAAATAATATCATTAGTTTTGAGAACTTTTTCAAACAATTGAATTCTTAAGATAAGAACTCAAGGCACTGGTCTCGTACTGTTCCTGCAGATTAAGCATCATTTACAAGTACACCAGTTCACAACTAACTGACAGCAGTTTAAGAAAGAGTTTCTAAGTACCATAGGCAAATACTAATTAGACTCAGAGCTCTTAGACTTAAACATGCATTCGCAAGAAGAACATCAGTAGTTGTTCAGACTTATTTCTAAGTCATTAGGGTGAAAAGAAGTAAAGTGCTTTGAATACACTCACTTCCAGACCACTTCTGGTCGTCACCTCTAACAAGGCATCAGCCTTGTTCTAGTTGCTGCAACACACACAGTTATAGCACCAGATCTACTTCCCCCTAAGATTAGGTGGAAAAGATACAGAACTTCACACCTGCTTCCCCCTTTTGGCATCATCAAAATAAATCAAGGGTACAATCAAAGGAACATAAAAAACAGTAGATAACTACTAATTCAACCAAATAGGCAGCTCAAACAGCATTCTAGGGATGCTGATGCTACCAAAGTTCCTGCAGAGTACCAAAAGCTATTTGTCCTAATAAGAGTTATTACAGACCAGTAGTAGACCAACTTACAGAAGATCAATTGTTTTTGTAATTTGGAAAGAGGGGTAACCAGATAGAAAGTTTAAGAAAAGAGAGGTTAGCAGCAAAAGATAGAAGAAGAAAAGGAATAAATCAATCAGCTCCAGAGTCATTTTCAGTCCCATCATCTTCTTCCTCTCCTCTGAAAGATTTCTCGTTTTCTTCCTCCTCCTCTTCTTCTTGCTCTTCCTCCTCCTCTTCTTCTTTCTCCTCGAAACCATTCATCATCATCTTCATCACCAGCAGCATGGGATGACTCTCCTTTGCCTCAGAATCCTCTCACCCTGAATACCAGCTTTGTCAAGGCGAACCTCAACTCTCCTGTAGGATTTTGAAGAGCAGTGCAAAGTTGAGTAACACTATTCAGCATATTCTGCATCATCTGGTTCTGGTCACTCAACTGTTTCACCAAGGCATAAGTAGCCTGAACTGATTCGTACTGGTCCCTTCACCAACATCACCCTTTGCTTCACTTTTCATTTTAGAACACCACCTGCATATGACATCCCTTCTGACCTATAATCTGATTCGTAAGGTGAGACATGGTCCATAGTCTCCCACCATACGAATTTTCCAATGAGTGAATACAAGGTCAGCCATCCTCCATAGGGCAGTGCATGCTTAGCCTTCTCCACACAGCAGATCATGTGACCCAATATCATAGCAGGGAGGTTGACTGGAATATGTTCCATGAGACAGTATATGAGAACACTATCCATCAACCGAACACTCATGCGCCCTTGTGCTCTGGAAAACAATCTTTGAGGCTATGGTATGAAAGATCCTCATGATGGGCTCCCTTAAGTGGCCAATGGTGTACCCCTGCTTAGGGTCAGGTGGACCAGTGAACAACCTGGTCTGGATCTGTTCTGCTGTGAGGCCTTTAACTGTGGGCCAGTTCTCCCTTGAGTACTCATCAAGTCCCTTGTTTGGGACTTTGAGAATTTCAGCCAAAATCTTCTCAGATAAATTAATGGGAGTGCCCTTAACAAAAGCAAAGTAGGACCCATCGTCCTTAGTATGCAGGTGTTCATAAAATTCCTCAACCAAAGGCATAAACACATCAAGTTCTTTGGCAAACAACACAGACCATTTCTGAAACTCTAAAGCTTCCTTAACCTCATGCAAGAATTTTTGACCAACCCAACTCTTTGCAACAGAAAAACCAACCAGAATAGACCTATCCCTCAAATCATACAAAGGCTCGGGAGTGATAGACTTACTTTTCTTGGGTTTAGAACCCTCTGCAGCAGCAATAGCAGTCAACTTCCTCTTTTTGTCGGCTGGGAACAGTTCTGGTTCTGGTTCCTGCATAATCTCTTTGCCTTTGGAAGATTCAGCACCTTCCTAGCAACCGTCTTTATCCTTGTGCCTTGCTAGCACAGCCTTAACACCTCCTTCTTAGAAACTTCCCCCTCAACATCAGCACTTCCTTCTTCTTTAATTTCTCCACTGGTTTGGGTGAGATTGTAGGGGTAGAGATTTTGGCTTGGTGGTTTTGACTGCGTTTTGGGGAATGGGTTTGGAACCGTCTTCTCAACAGACTTAACCGCTTTTGATGGCGGTTTCTTGGCGTTCTTGGCGCAACTTCCTTCTTTGCCTTTTCAACTACAACATCCTCCTTCTCAACTTCTTCTTCCTCCACTCCTGATTTTCCGGTTCAGACTCACCCACCGGCTCCGACTCCTTTTCAATTGACTCCTCATCTTCTCCGACTCCTCTGGCTTAGACTCCTCAACCGGTTTTGGTGAGGAGCCTTTGATTTTGGTGTGACAGGCTTTTTGGGAGTGGTGGTTTTTGTAACTTTGGGAGTGGCGGTTTTGGTGATTTTGGCGGTTGATTTTGGAATAACCGCTTTTGGGGTGGTAGATTTTGTGGTGGATTTTGGGTGATTGTTTTTTAGTGGTGGATTTTGTGGTTGCTGGCTTCTTTGGAATTCCTCCGTATTAAAGGTTCTTCTCCTCATCTTCAACCTCTTCCTCCACAATCGGATCCTCCACTGGTTCAGCCATTCCTTTGCTTTCTTAGTTCAATTTCAGGAGATTCTTCAACCTCCTTTTCGACCAACCTAGTATCCTTCTTTTTACATGATGAGACTGAATTCCTCTGTTTTGAGCACTTGAGAAAAGAAAGAAAAACTTGAACAATTTGTGTTTCAAGAATTCGAGAAAGAAAGAGTAGAAGAAGAAATTAGGGTTTGATCGAGAGAAAATAAGCAACTAAAGAAAAAATCAAGGAAAATATGTGATCAAAGAGAATAAGAGAAAATAAGGAAAGTATGATCACATGCAAGAATATATATAAGATGGTAAGGAAAGAAAAATCAAACGGATATATACGTTCTTCGCAAACTGCAGTTTCCTTAATTGCAACCGTCACTTCATTTATTTTCCTAATTTGAAATTTGAAAAATACAAATATTCAGAGAATAACCGCCTCAAGAATCTGGTTCCCAAGTGGTCTGCAACTGGTCTGTGCCAACTTACCTTTTTAAGACTTATGCTTAAGTACCCAAGTACTAAGATGATCAGTTCAGCATCGCATAAGAACTTTGTAAGCCCTAAAAAGCAAAAGAAAAATGTACAAAGAAAAAGAATATATACACAAATTGACATCATTTGACTAGCCAAAGGGACAAGTCAAGACCTAAGAGCTCATTGTCTAATCTTAATCATACCCAACAAGGTACGAAGCTTGATGAACACTTCTCTGCTCAAAGGTTTTGTAAATATGTCAGCTAGTTGATCTTCTGACCTGCAAAACTCCAACTCAACATTACCTTTTTCAACATTGTCCCTTAGAAAATGATGCCTAATCTCAATATGCTTGGTTTTAGAATGCTGGACAGGATTTTTCGAAATATTGATTGCACTTGTGTTATCACATAAAATGGAACACTTCCGAAACAGACCCCAAAATCCTTTAGTTGTGACTTTATCCACAAGAGTTGAGCACAGCACAAAGCAGCAGCAATGTACTCAGACTCAGCTGTGGATAATGCTACAGAATTTTGTTTCTTAGATCCCCATGAAATGAGACAAGAACCTAAGAAGTGGGCCATTCCAGAAGTACTTTCCTGTCCACAATAAAACCAGCAAAGTCAGCATCTGTGTATCCAATGAGGCTCATGCTGCTGCCCTTTGGATACCACAAAACAAATCATCAGTACCATTGAGATATCTAAGAATCCTTTTAACAGCCTTTAGGTGAGATTCTTTAGGGTTGCTTTGAAATCTCGCACACAACCCTACTGAAAACACTATATCTGGCCTACTGGCTGTTAAGTAAAGCAATGAGCCAATCATACCTCTGTATAGCTGCCCTCAACATCCTTTCCCTTCTCATCAAGGCTCAATTTTGTAGAAGTTGGAATAGGTGTTTCATAGGACTTGCTATCTTGCAGACCATACCTCTTCAGCAGCTCCTTGAGGTATTTCTGTTGATGGATCATGATTCCATCTTTGGTTTGCTTGATTTGAAGCCAAGGAAGAATCCAAGTCTCCCATCATACTCATCTCAAATTCGCTCTTCATCAAATCTGCAAACTCTTACACAAATCAGGATTAGTAGCTCCAAACAAAATATCATCAACATATATTTGGACCACTAACAGATCAGTTCCCCTTTCTTTCAAGAATAGTGTCTTGTCAACTGATCCTCTCTTATAACCATTTTCTAAAAGAAAACTGGAAAGTCTCTCATACCAAGCTCTGGAGCTTGTTTGAGACCATAAGAGAGCTTTTCGAGTTTAAAAACATGATTTGGCAAATCACTATCCTCAAACCAGGGGCTCTTTACATAAACATCTTCTTTCAAATAACCATTAAGAAAGGTGTCTTAACGTCCATTTGAAAGAGTTTAAAATTCATTTGAGCAGCAAATGCAATTAATATCCTGATAGCTTCAAGCCTGGCTACTGGAGCAAAGGTTTCATCATAATCAATTCCTTCTGTTGATTAAACCCTTGAACCACTAGCCTAGCTTTGTTTCTGACTATAATTCCTGAATCGTCCAATTTGTTCCTGAACACCCATTTAGTTCCAATAACAGACATGTTCTCCGTCCTGGGTTCAAGATGCCATACTTGATTTCTCTCAAACTGATTGAGTTCATCTTGCATGGCTAGAACCCAATCTGGATCCGTTAAAGCAACCTTATAGTCAGTAGGTTCAACATTTGATAAGAAGGAATAGAATGCACAAAAGTTTTGCAAAAGAGATTCCTTGTCTGCACCCCCTTGTTAATGTCACTAATGATTAGATCAGTGGGGTGAGAGGACTTGTACTTAAAAGATTTGTTCATATCAAGTTTGCATTTGTGCCTTCTAATGTTGAACCTGTTCCTGTACTGGTTCCCCCTGTCTCATTGTTGTTTTGAGCAGGTGAACCAGTTTCCATAGTGGTCTCATCTGCATCATCTTCATGTGGATGAGCATCTGAGTCACTATCTCCTTCCCTTACCTCTTGAGCTACCTGATTCTGTGCTGGACCAGACTCTTCCTCTCTATGAGAGTTTGTGGTGAGCCTGGTTCAGCACCTTCTTCATCCTTAGCTCCTGTAAAGTTCAGCATACCAATTTCGAATCATCAGCATCTTCAACCTGCACATGCTTGCTGAACATGTTAGTCTCTATCAAACAAGACATGGATACTTTCTTCAACACACAAGGTTCTTTTATTGAAAACTTTGTATGCCTTGCTGTGTGAAGAGTATCCAACGAAAACAGCCTCATCACTCCTAGGGTCAAACTTGTCCAAACTTGATTTACCATTGTTGTGTACAAAACATTTGCACCCAAAAATCGTAAATGTACATATGTTTGGTTTTCTTCCCCTAAGGAGCTCATAAGGTGTTTTCTTAGTAAAGGTATCAATATTACCCTATTTAAAATATAACGCGCAGTACTCACAGCCTCAACCCAGAAGTTTCGAGGAAGACCACTCTCTAGAAGCATTGTTCTTGCCATTTCTTCTAGAGTGCGATTTTTCCTTTCAACCACTCCATTTTGTTGTGGAGTTCTAGGAGCTGAAAAATTGTGAGATACACCATGATCATTACAGTAGGTTACGAAGCTGACATTGTCAAATTCAGAACCATGATCAGACCGGATAGAGACCAGTTGATGACTAATCTTGTTTTGGACTTGTTTTACCAGAATTTCAAATTCTTCAAAAGTTTCATTTTTAAACTTCAAAAATTGTCCAAGTGAAACGAGAATAATCATCAACTAACACAAACACATAACTATGACCATTTCGACTTTGCACACGCATGGGCCCACACAAGTCCATGTGTACAAGTTCGAAAGTCTAGTTGTGCTTACAAACTTCTTTGGCTGAAAAGAGGACTTGACATGTTTACATTTAGCACATTCATGACAAATATGATCTGCAGCAAACTTGATGTTAGGTAAACCTGTCACCAAGTCTTGAGATCTCAGTTTATTGAGTAAAGAAAAACTTACATGTCCAAGTCTCTTATGCCACACCAATGATCATCCTTTTAACACTAAGACAAGTGGCACTGGTCTTTGGAATCTGACTTAAAAATGTTATGTAAACATTGTTATGTCGAAATCCCTTGCAGACCAGTTCCCTTGTTTAGTGTTGACTATATGACAAAGATTGGTTTCAAATTCAACATGGTTTCCTTTGTCACATAGTTGAGAAATGCTCAAGAGGTTATGTTTCAAACCTTCTACAAAGTAAACATCATTAATAGCTTGAGAAAGTGTCTTACCAACTTTACCTATACCTTTAATCAAACCTTTGCTATTGTCTCCAAAGGTGACTTTTATCTCCTGACATGTGTCTTGAGCAACCACTGTCCAAATACCAGTATGGTTTTTCTCTCACTCTAACCTGCACAAACAAATCAAGGTTTAGTTTTAGGAACCCAGATTTTCTTGGGTTCCTTGTCCTTGGAAACTGGTTTGACTCTGTCCTTTCTAACCCAGATTTGTTTTACATTGGTCTTCTTGTTTTATCATGTTTTCCATTGTTAGACCAATTGTGTGTGATGACCCTTCTGATATGACATTGTGAACATGAGACTGGTTTCTTTTTCATGTTTTTGCTTAGTCCAACAAGTATTAATAACATGACCATTCTTACCAGTAGGTAACACGTGCATTCCTTTGCAAACACGTACTTACCTCTCTTGAATTCAGAAATCCAAGTCTCATCTCTTCCCAACTTTGGTGGCTGTTGGGAACTGGTTCCAGAATACCCTAATCCAAACCTCTGAGGATTACCAGGTTGTGAGGTCAGAAGTTTAAGTACTCTGAGCATCGAGCAACCTGTTCATCTGTCTCAAGCAATCACTCAAATCCTGTTCCTTGGTTTCAAGTTTCTTAAGTTGAGCTTCATTAAATTCTGCAGCAATGGCAAGATCCAACTTTGCCTATGAAGCTCATCCTTAAGTTTTGAAACCAGTCTGGATCTTTTCAGAAGTGGTCGCAATGTTCTTGCCTTTTCTTAGTTCGTATATTTGGATTGAAGATCACAATCTTACCCTCATATTCCAAACATAAGTCTTCAACATTAACACTAGGACCACTTGTGCTAGCAAAAGAAGCTTTCAAATCACATACTCATTGAACAATTCTTCCACATCATCAATCAGATATTATGAGCCAAAATTAAATCAGAATGTTCTAAAGTAGAGCTTTTCTGTTTGAGTAACTCGAAATTTATACCTTCAACTTCAGCCTCCTTGAGTTTACTAAATCCTCTATCAATTGTTTGATAAAAATCAGTTTTTGAAAAACCTGATTGAGGTCTTAGCATCTCAAGCTCAATGTTCTTTTGATCCAAACTTATTTCAAGCTCTGAAATTTTTTCTTTCAGTTCTGTACAAATAAGTTCAAGTTCAGCAGAACGGCTTTCACTTAGGTCTAAGTTTCGAGTTACTTCTCTCAACTTCTTTTTGTTAGCTTTATAAGCAGCATTACCTTTAACATTTTGTTCAATAGCAGAATCAATAAAACCAGTAATCATTTCTATCACAATATCTCATTTGTTCTTGCATATTAGAAATAGTTACCTGTTCCTCGTCGGAAGAGCTGCTTCCTGCCATGAGACACATGTGTCCTTTCTTTTCTAAACTGGTCTGCTTCTGGTCTATGTCTCCAATCAGCAGTCACACACATTAGGGCTTCATCTTCCTCGCTTTCACCACCTGAATCAGAATCACCCCAGGCGGCTAGCATAGCCCTCTTAGTCATTTTCTTTCTCTCTTGTCCTCCTTATCATTCTTCCATGCTGGACAATCCTTGATCATGTGTCCAGTTTCTCCACATTTGAAGCAACCAGTGCTGGAACTGGTCTTCTTCAAGTTGCCCTTGTTCTTCCAAGACTTCCCCTTGAACTGCGTTCTGAGACTCCTCTCAAACCTCTTAGCCATGAGACCAATATCATCAAGATCTTCATCATTCTCCTCACCCTTCAAAGCTAACCCACGACTTTTGGTTGTGCTTTCCTCCTTTGACTCCACCAACATCTCATGAGTTATTAATGACCTAATAAGTTATTCTATGGACAAGGTCGTTAGATCCTTAGCCTCCTGAATAGCAGTCACTTGGGCAGCCATTTACCTGTCAAACTTCTCAAATATCTTTCTCACCAAATCTTCATTAGTAAAGTTCTTTCCAAGAGATTTAAGTTCATTGATAATTGACATGAAACGAGTAAACATATCTCTTATATTTTCATCTCGGTTCATATCAAAAGTTTCATATTTAGACATAAGCATATCAACTTTAGATCTCCTGACTTCACTAGTGCCTTCATAGGCTAATTCTAGGGTTTCCCATATTTCTTTAGCAGTAGAGCATGCTAAAATAAGGCTTACCTCATTATCAACAATACCTTGTTGAAGTAAAGACATGGCCTTTGCATTTTTCTCGAGAGTCTTCAGATCTGTAGTAGTGTACTCACTCTCCTTCTTCTCTGTTCCATCTGAAATGTTAGCCACCTTCTTTGGTCCATTCTTGATGATCATCCAGCACTCAGAGTCTGTGCCGATGATCAGATTTCTCATGCAATTTTTCCACCAGGGATAGTTGGTTCCATTGAACTTTGGCAACCTTGATCCTCCGGGTCCACTGGTCATTCTTGAGTAGTCATTTTCTTCCTTCTCTAGGTGTTACCCTTTCAAGAAGTTAGGCTCTGATACAAATTGTAAGTACAAGTGACATCAAGATGGGGGGTGAATTGAGTGTTTGTCCGAATGTTGTAAATTTTTCGATTATAGTAAGAACAGTAAAGGAATAGTTCTCTAGCAGCGGAAATAAAAGCAATGAATAAACAACACAAGGATTTAACGAGGTTCGACTTCTAATAAGTCTACGTCCTCCACTCACTCACTCTTTTATTAATCAACTTAGAATAACAAAAGAATTACACTCAATCATTATGCACCTATGCACAAGATGATTCCCCAACTTCCACCTATGGAAGTTTGACCCAACCACCAACTATGATGGTTCAAATGAAGTTGATCCTCGATCAACTTCCCCAGCAAACTGAACTCACAATTTGCTCACTTACAACAAGTTTTCTCTCAAGAACAAACTGCCTTACACGCTTAGAATGAGAGTAGTTTAAGATCTATGTGGTATTAGGGTTTATGCTAAGTTTGAGAGCTTGAGAGAGAGAAAGCTTTTGCTTAGAGTATATGAAAATATGCGTGCAAAAGCCCCACCGTTTGTGTGCTAGCAGAACTCCTTAAATAAGCGTTTTGGTAAGTAAATGTTACATGATATTATGAGAGTATATTTTCCTCGGAAGTATGGAAATTATTCCAAGGAAAATATACTCACTGATTTTATTTGATACAAATAAAATCAGTATAATATCATATAACACATTACCATACTTAAGAAATCTTGCTCACACAACAAATCATGCATCCGTGTATTTTGAAAATCAATTTTGCGCGGAAAGAAAACTTTCCTAAAATACGAATGCATGAAATAAACCCTAGAGGACTGGTTCTGATCTATTCCCTGACTGTTCCAATCAATCACGTTTACTTGTAGTTGTGTATGACAAGTAACCGAGGTTTCTTGTCATCCACAACTAACTCATCTCTCTTGTTTCAAACCTTTATAGTGCATCAACACCTTTATACCACTTACATTGCATCTAAGACCTAAATGCTACAACATGATCTTGGTCTTCATGCAATTCTTCAAGACTTGGCTTCACAAGCTTCGTCTTTCTATCCATTGAACTCGTTCTTTGGCACCTACACATGTAAACAGAAACATGCATGCAATATAATAGGTTAATGTGGTTTGTCATCATTCAAAACTCAAAACAGGGAACTCAACACCATGGACAAGATGTTAGTGATTGTACTATCAAAATCACTATTTAGCCCTAACAAGAATTGCATTAATCTATCCTCAGCTTCAAGATCAGCAAGTTTCTTCAGAAATTGACATGTGCATTGATTTAACATACCACAACTACATATTGGAAATGGTCTTAATGACTTCAACCCATAATTTCTTGATCTTTCCATAAAATGCAATAATTATCAAATTCTCTTGTCTTGATCCATCTATCTCCTTCTTTAACTGATAAACGAGTGGACCATTAGACTGTCCAAATCTCTCAGTCAATGCACTCCACAATTCAGCAGATGTAGAAACATATACAAATTCATCCGCAATATTTTGACATATAGAACTTAAAATTCAACTCATTACCATATAATCAGCTCGAATCCACCTAGAGTGATCTTTACTTGTGATTTCAGGTGTTTGTAATGATCCAGTAATAAAGCCTTCCTTGTTTTTAGCTATAAGAGACCTTCTAACATTTTTACTCCATCTAATGAAATTTGTCCCATTAAAAACTACAGAAACTAAGGAAGATGTAGGATTATCTAAATTTGCTATAAACAGAGGATCAAGATTACCTCCGTTCATCATATTTTGAGTGTTCTCAATAACTTTTGTAGAATTTTCATTTGTTTCCGCCATTAATGATATATCAATGAATCAATAATTCCTAAAGAATTTTAGAGAATCAAGAAATTGCATAATACAATTTCGTTTATCTTTCAGTTTCAAGAAATTAGAAATTTCGAAACTCAAATCAGAAAAAAAAATTCAATCAAAGAATCGCAATTCCAATCACTGTGATTGAAATTAAGCTACGTAACCTAAACCTCTTGAAATGAGATTCAGCTCCGATACTATAATGAACAATCAAGATGAAGAAATGAAGAATGATTTCATTTAGAGAGAAGAAAAGAAAGAGAAGAATAGTAGAGTTTGTTATAGAGAGAGAAGCTATCAACTAACAACTAACTTCCTTTTTCTATTTATACAAGATAAGCCAAGTAGACCAATATATCCTAAGGTCCAATGTTTAGTAATAATTATATATAACTGATAGGGAGTACTTATATACTAATATATATGTACTTCATCTGTTCTTTCAACATTGTCCCAATTTCTTTTTAGTTTGTCCTTTTAAGTTTAGCCCATACCATCGATGGCAACGATATACCACTATTTTACTCACTTACATTACTTTTGTTCCCATCAATTTTCTCTTTCACTGCACCTAATTTTTTTTTTTTTTTTGGAAAAAAGTAAAGATAGTCTAATGGAGCAACCTTAGAAGGACTAAAGAAGTAATAGATAAAATTCAAAGTTATTTTTTCCATACAATCACAAATTTCCGCACTTTCTGTTTTTTCACTTTCTTACATCTAAAATAACATATAGTTCAAAAGTTTTACCCTTTCATCAACTAGCACTGATTGTTTGTTAACACAAGAAAAAAAATAGTCATGTAAAATCAAGTTCATGTACCACAAAGAAACGTTTACAAAACAACTCGAACCAAGAGCAAATATTGATCATAGTAAACATATTTAAATAATTTCAACAAGCCAATTAAAACATGATTGTTGCTAAGAACTAACAAACTCATTTTCGTCTTCACTAGACTTATTCTCGCTATCTTTTTGATTCATTTCACCAACATATTGTTGTATGACAAGCACTGATGCATTAGAGGTAAAGTCAGATGTTACTAAAATATTTCCTATTGGCCCTAACTCTTTACATTCATTCCATTGAACTAGACCTATTGTTAGCAAAGAAAACCTTGATTTACCTCTTCCAACTATGTATAAATTAATATCAAGATTCATATCCCTTAATAATTCAATAATTTCTTCTCCATTATTAACCACATTCTCAAGGTAGGATATTGATGCATCATAACAAGTCTCTTCTTGAAAGTTGAGCAAGAACTCATCATCCATTTGCTTCTCTTTTTCATAGTCAATTGGGAAATCAATAACAACGTCCATAACATGATTGCCTTCGAGAAATCGAATGACTGTAAGATTGACATATGAATGGCCAACCATCCTCCAAGCATAACTCAACGCTTCGCGGTCATCAGGGCCACCTAGATAGACCATAGCTATGTGAACATCTTCACAACTTCGTCCACTATCACCAAGAGAATGTTCGGATGTTGAAGATAAAGATAACATCCTTAATCCTCGATCCACGAGCAAGGCGACAGAACAAGGAGCCATATCCAACACATTTTGGTTCACACCTCCAAATTCGACGTTTGTGTCCTCTAACTCTCCGTCTACTCCTTGTTGCTTATGGAAGGGAAGAACTATAAGGGATATCTCCTTATCCTCGGCGAGACTGCATATATCGCCGTGCATAGTATGGACTGGAGACACTATTGTAAGAAATTTAAATGTGGTATTAGCCATATCATGTTGTTGATCCTTGTACACATCGAATGCCTTTATTACATGCTCAGATTGGGCTCTCGCTCGATCAAAGAATAACTTGGAACAAAGGTTGCCTAAGAAAGAATCTTGAGATTTGTGTTCAACAAGCATGGCTGAGGCATGACCTATGAGCTCAACAAGGTGGGTAATGTGAACTAATGCTGGGTGTTGGTTTGTAATGTTTGATATTTCTAAAAGATTTATGATGCTAGGAACATTCATTGAGCTATGGATGCAAGTGATTAATCGAAGCTTTTCTGAAAACTTTGAACTTTCTATACTCCTCTCGTCATATGATTGAGTAGGCTTCTTTATTTGTATATAACTGATGCTCATTATAGGTCCAACTAAAATTGTGGACAAGAATATTACAAAGAACAACATGGTAAATAATTCTCCCGTTAGAACCTGGAAAAAAGAAGCAAAGTTTATCATTAGCGTGTGTTGTACATACCCCTTGTGTAAGCAGTAAGTAAACAGGAAGGCACACTCAGCAGCTCAAAAATTCATGTGGTGGTGCGTGTGTGTGCCATGCACGACGTGCATATCACACATGCGATAACTTATGGCATGTGTACAACACATGCTATACCTGTGTGAACATACACTCGGATGTACTATAGACGCTGAAAAAAAGCATAAATATTGTTAATATGCAATAAAAATCTACATATAATTACCCCTCGTTCACGTCCAATATTAAGGAGTACCAATGGTAGAATCCCCTTGGAACTTAAGAGAACTCCTAAAGGCAAGCCGTCACGAAGAGGTACTTTGCAGAAGACTCCAACTAGAAGAGTGCATAAAACCTTAGTTGCAACAGCCAATACGATCACCCATATGTATTTGAAGTTTAGTACGAGACTCATGATATCTACTTTAATTCCTATCACCATAAAATACAGTGGCATTAGAACACTATCAACACAATCTTCCATCTTTTCTATTATTGTTTTCGCCAGAATTCCTGGGGGGATACTCCTCCCTAGTATATACGCGCCAAAGATGAAATGAGAACCAACATAATCTGTAAGAACTCCACACGCCAAGACCAAAAATAAGATCATTTGCACCATGAAATTGCTATACATTTGACCTTCAGGCACATTCGTCGCAATCTTTGACATGGTAGTTTTAATCACTGTACAGCATAGAGCCATGTAAAGGACCATAAAAAGTAGGACATAACTTGTTGCTGCAAAGTTTATTCTGTTATGATCATTGGGAGAGGTAGAGATGGCTAAGGTAATATTGATAAGACCCCATGTGCAGAAGCTATTGAACAAGCCTACAAACAATGCTTCTTGTCCAACTTGCGTGCATAATAGCTTAAGCTTGGCTAAGATAGGAGCTAAGGTTGCGAATCCGGTGGCTGTTATGGTAGTCCCCCAATAGATGCTTATAATTCCAATAGGATTATCAGATTTTGTTGCCTCTTCCATAATGAATCGTTCGAATGCTATGTATAAGGCACATCCAAGAAATAAAGGTAAGACGAATACAAGGAAAGATAGGAATAACATCTTAGCTCTAGTATGAGAAATTGGAGTAGGTTCTGCTTGTAAAGCTTGAATAAATATGGCATAAAGAAGCCCCAAGTTTGCTATTGTCTCAAGGATCGTCAAAGATTTTGCTGGTAGTAGCATTTCTTTGAGATTATAATGGATATTACTCCAAAGTGATGGACTAAGTACCAAGGCTGTCTGTCACAAAAAGAATCAAGAGAAACACAATTAGTGAGAGTACCATGCATTATGCTTGAATGAAATTATAGAGTAAATTAAAGTTCATGAATTGTTGGACTGTAATACTTGCACAAATTTTGCACCTAGATATAAATAATAAACATGTCCTCTATGGTGGTAAATTAGAAGCATGTTTATGTGGGAAGTTGAATTCTCGAAAATTACTAATCCGTCTTTACCATATAATTGAAGTACACAAGAACTGGTAGTTATAAAGTGTCAAAAGATGTAAATTTTATTTTGCTTCCTCTCTCCAATCTTACAATCTTCTCATAATTTTACTCACTCTATTTACTACTCCCTCCGTTTCACGTTTCACAATATGAGACACGCACAATGTTCGAGGTCGAACTTTGACCATTAATTACTCTCAATTTATATTAATAGAAAACTTTAAAAAATAATATTATTATAGTATTTTTAAGACGAATCCAACGGTATAATTTTTATAATTTTATTTCTCGTATTTGAGAAATATTTATGGTCAAAGCAAATTTTCGTAAAGCGTGAATGTCTTATATTTTGAAACAGAGAAAGTAATATTTACCCGCAAATTTTAGTGTTCAACATTTTAGGGAAAAGACTTTTTGTCCTAACAAACAACTTTTACTAGTTACCATCAAATATAATCTAATAAGATCTCACATAACTATATTTATCATCAAGTACAAATCACAAGAGATAACCAAAGTCATGTATATAAATAATGTCAAAAATCAAAACGAATCATCTTAAAAATCTGGAAAAAATATTGTGTAACACAATCAATCTCAATTTAGAAACACAATCATCTTATTTCAGATGTGTGCCTGGTTCTTTTTATTTTTCAAGCATAAATTATAGCCTTTTTAGACATCGATAAGGGTAATTAAAATTTTGACAATTAGACATTTTTTTAGGCAAATTTCAAAGGATAAAACCCTATTATTTAACTTATAGCTCGTTTTATTAATATTTTTACTTATTATTTCTTTTAGATTTTTATAATTAAACTTGATGAATCATAAAAGAATATTAAGTACATTTATTTAGAATTTATTATGTTATATTAGTTAAATCATGATTGTGACACAATCAAAAGAAATGTTTTGCTATATTTGAGTTTGAATTTTTTTTTTTTGTTGTAGTTGATTTACTAATGAGTAATTAAATAAATTTATAAGGGGACACCATAACTCTCCCCTTCCTTTATATAATATATATCATTTCACTACTCACTAGTCTATCACCCACTAGGCCAAATCTTTACTATCCAATTTACTTTAAAATTTCAATCATGATTCATGAGTACCAAATTTAGGCATTCTCCTCAAAGAGTAAAAAGAATTTGGATCCACTAAATTAAAAATAAAATAAAAACCCAACCCTATAAGGCTATAACAATACAAATACCAACAATAAGTACGTGGCCCATTTCTATCCCTAACCCAAATCAACCCCCCACCCCACTCTCTTTCTCTCTAAACCCAAAATCACCCCCACCCCACTCACTCTCTCTATCTGATCTCTCATTCTCTCTCCTCTTCTTCATCAAATTGACGTGTTTCTTCTCTCACCATCTTCTTTCTTCTGTAAATTCTGCAATTTTACAATATGATTGAAGAGAGATATTGACAAAACAATGGAGAAATCAAGAGCCACATTAATGGTGGCCATTGTTCTTATGCTCTCTTTTTTTTTTTAAATGGTGGTGCATGTGCACCATGGTGTTATATACTGCATCCGCCACTGGCCACGTGGTGCTCTCCTTAAGCGTACGTGACCTTAAGTTCATAAACTAAAGTTTTAACGACTAGACCAAGTTGTATTTTGTGATCATATCAAAGTACAATATTAATAAATGAATTTTTTTCTTTCCCGGAGCATAGCCCGAGTCTAATAACTAGTTATTATAGATAAAAAGATCGATTAGTGTATCTCAATTTAATAGCAGGGTGATTTCAAATTACCTTTTCCAATAAATCAGTGTGTAGAAGTTTCTTATAAGTAAAAGACGATTTTGTTATTGGAAACCATATTTATGTCATTTTTTTTTTTTGGGAAACAAGCTACTTGGCATGAAATTACCTTTTATATTTTCTTTTCTGATCAAACTTGTGATTGGGTTCTGTCCACGGATTTTCATTTCCAGGCATTGGCTCGCGTGCACATATCATGTGACCAACCTTTAACTCCCAAATTTCTATCTTTTCCTCCCATATCACTTATCACTCTCCATTTTCATTCTCTCTCGTCTCTTTCGCATTCGTAAACCTCTTAATCTCGAATATCTGGGAAGAAAAGGAAAGAAATTAGGATTGGATCACGTGAGATATGTGTGCAAGTCAACGCCTTAAAAATAAAAGTCAATGGCGGGAATCTAGCGACAAGTTTTATTTGGCAAAAATAAAACTTACAAAAGATAATTTAGTGCCAAATTCTCTTTCATAAGATGATTTTGTTACACAAATATTTACATTCAAAAGATAGTTTCTCATACATTATCGTGAATAAAAAAGAGAAAGTCCGTTACCATGATATCCGACACAAATCGAGGTTGACCAAAACGTTGAAACACAAGGAGGAGGCCATGATGGACGCCTATGGCTAAAGCCATTTGTAATATTAGTTGTGGAACAGGATCTTTAAGAGGGGAAACATTTATTCCCCAAAGATGGGAGGGATTAACTACCTGTGCATAACATATTTCATTTTGTTTATGAGTGAAATTATGACTCATTTTCCCCAAATTTATGGCAATATAATTGTATTAAGTGTGAAAATATGGAATCAAAATTATAGAGAAAGATGATTAGAGAATAGGAGATTATTGATCTAATTGGAATCATTTTGTAAACTTGTTCCATTAACTTAATAGGTAATTTATGTTTTTCTCTTTGTTTTGATGCAGAAACTTGAATGGTAATTACACTTCTTAGCATTTTGTGAATGTGCCATAATTAGTTTTAAACAATGTGGTATTATCTAATATTAAGGTCATGTTAACTTATATTATGGATTACAACTCGATGAGATTCAAGATAAGTCACCATATTTGGAAAACACATCACATTATTAGAATAGAAAAAAAATGTGGTTCTTTATATTCGTAATATATATCTTTTTTTATATAAAAAAAATAGATTAATCTTACCAAATTGACAAAGAGAAAGGGACATGATTATACAGAGTTAAGAGTGATGGAAGGACTCGAACTTTTAATATAAGTTATCAATAAGGATATGAATTTTCAAAAGTTATCATAAACGACTTATAATTAAGTTCTTGAGTTAATAATACTAAAAATAAAAGAAAAATAAAATTGTTTTTTCTTTAAAACGAAAAAACCATTGCTAAATAATGGTAGTAAGGTGTAAGGAGACATTGAATATTTCAAAACACTAGTGCATTTGTGACAGAATATATGTATTGTATATATTTCCTATAAGTTAATAAAATATTGATTATTATTTGAATATAGTAACTATACAACTGTGTTCTTTAATTGTAGCCTAGGATTACGAATGTCTTGTGTATATCATTAACTGTTGTCAATCTATGCAAATCAAGGAGTACTATTTCTTCAAGTTATTTATCTCTGAATTAATTTCTTGACATTCCATTTCAAGGTTTGGGCCTGACCGAAAACCCGAATTTGGTATTTTTTGTAGATCGAGGATCGGACCGAAATTCAAATTAATGTCCGGTCCGACCCTGGTCTTTACTACAATAATTTAGCAATGGTTTTTTTTATTGATAGAAAATAATATTTTTATTTTCCTTTTATTTTTAGCAGTATTAACTCAAGAACTTAACCATAGGTCCTTAATGATAGCTTTTGAAAGTTGAGGTCATTAGTGATGAATTATATCAAAGTTCGAGTCCTTCCATTACTCTTAATCTGATTATACGCTATTAAACTTTTAACTGATACTCCCTTCGTCTCCAAATAGACTCTATATTTCTTTTGGACACAAGTATTGAAGAGAAGTTATAAGTAATATTGTACCCTTATAAGCTTTACTTATTCAGGGTTGTTGGTGCAAAATCAGTTTGTTGACCTTGCAAACAAGTCAATGCACATCCAATAGTTTGATAATGAATGCCACGGGAGGCTTAGTCCCTGGGGGTTACCGGTTTTAATTAGATAACACTAGTGGAAAAATAAGGAAGGGTTGCGCTAAAAAAGGCCCTTAGGGCTGCGTATTTTGACAGCAGCCCTTTCCATAGTAGCCCTTCACTTTTTAAGTAGGGCTGCGCTAGCTTTTCAAACGCATCCCATCTTTGTACAAAGGGCTGCGTTTTTGGCACAAAAACACAGCCCTTTTGACCCATTAAAAACTTTTAAAAAAAAAAAAAATTTTGACATTTTTTTACTAAACAGCATATACATCTTTGGATACATATAATTTTTATTAGTATTCTCATCCCCTCAACGCATTCATACCAGAAACCACATCAATTGTACCAAAAAAATCATTATAACTCAATCTCAAATCTTGCAATCCAGGAAGAACATTATGAGTTTTAGAGTTTCATGATACAATAATATTTGCTAATCTTGCACAAACAAAGATTACAACTGGAAGAATAATGAAAACTAATCTGAATTATAAACAAAAAATGAAAAAAATAACCCTAAAATTATAGATATGAAAATGAACTAATCTGAAAATAAAGGAACAAACCTGAACAATAACGAAAATGAAAAAAATAACCCTAAAAAATAAACTAATCTGAAAATGAACAAAGAATCAAAAAAATAAACGAAAATGAACAAAAAATGAAAAAAATAACCCTAAAATTATAGATCTGAAAATGAACAAATCTGAACAATAACGAAAATGGAAAAAAAAACCCTAAAAAAATAAACAAATCTGAAAATGAACAAAAAAAATGAAAAAATAAACGAAAATGAAAAAAAAAACCCTAAAATTATAGATCTAAAGTTGTTGTCAACAAACGAACGACGGAGTTCGACCAACGAACAAAAGACAATCATGTCGGAAGAAACGACGTTGTTGCTGTCGTTGCTTATGAGGAGTTCGACCAATGAACAAAGAAACGATGGACGAGGAACGGCGCAGCGCAGGTCAACGACGAATGGCAAACGGAGCGTGAAACTTTGAGAACGACGAACGGAGAAGGAACGAACGACGAACGGAGGTTTTTGTTTGTTTAAGAGAGAGATAAAAGACGAAGATCCGTGAAGATCCACATAAGCCATAGCCAAGTAAAGGACGGAGCTTTTTTAGGTTAGAATTTGAAGAGAAGAGGAGAGAGAGAGAGAGAGAAAAAATAGGCGTGAGAGAGAAGGGAGAAGGAAGGACGTGAGAGAGGGAGAGAATGAGGAAGAGGATAATGAGCCCGCTTAATATGGTAAACCCGCGCTTAATTCTTTTCAAAATCATTTTTCAAAAAAAGACCATAAAGGGCTGCGCTTGTCTAAAAAACGCAGCCTTTCTCTTTACAGTAGGGCTGCGTTTTTTAGAAAAGTGCAGCCCTTCCTTGTGAAGGGCTGCGCTTTTCTTTAAAAATGCATCCCTACTGTAACGAAGGGCTGCGTTTTATTTAAAACCGTAGCCCTACTGTAAAGAAGGGTTGCGTAATGAAGAATCCGCAGCCCTTCCAGCGCAGCCCTTCCTTTTTTTCCCCTAGTGTAAAATCTTGTTAACGTACTTTGTTGCAATTTAATTAATGACTAGACCTGAACGCCTATTAAATTCAGGTGAAATGCAATAAATAAAACAAACAATAATTGATCTTTTAATTAAGGTAAAACATTATGATACATACCACAAACTTTAAGAAGGATTTTATAACACATAAGAGGATAAGTAGGCTGGACAACTAAAGGGAAAGCATGAAGGATGTTACCTTCACGGTCTCTTGCTTCAATCGGAGAATTACAGAACTTGAGGCTATAACATGTTTTAAGTCTAAGGGACTAAACAATAACCCTAGAAGGGGGTTGGCTAGACTAAGGCTAGGCTACGCTAAGAAGAGAGTAAATGCAAGTTGTTGCGTGTTATTTGTTCGTTGTCTTTTGCTTGATGATCATTCCTCTATTTATAGAAACACATGTTATGTAACTTTCATGCTTTCTTGGAGGGAAAACATTTGAATCATCTTCGATTTGAATCTCAGCCGTCTTCTGACGTTCAATAACTATAACCTTGCACATTCTTCCTTATGTGGATCCGTCACATGATTGTCCTTTACCCACAACTTTTACTATTCTTGACTTTCATCTCCTGATGGTTTTGACGACCTTCTTCTGTTGACTTCACCAAATGGGCTTTATGCTCTAGTTAGGCCTTCATATTAAGGCGCAATAAAACCTTTTGATGTCTAATACAATGTACAATAATAAATGCTACCGTACATCTAAAATGGTGGTACCATATTACCCTATGATTTGTGGAGTGATGTACTCAGCACCCACAAATTTTGAGTAGAGGATTTTCAATGGTTGTAGCCCATATCATCCAGTAGTATTCTGAATGTGACTTCCTCCATTGTTCTAAGGTGGTTAATGAACCTTTCTTTAGGATGACTGAATTTGGTTGAGAAGAATAACCTTTCATGTATTCCTTCACCTTTCTTTCTAGACATTATGAAATTTATTAAGAAGGTTTCTTCAAGATGCGAACTTGTAGGATTATTTGGTGATAACCAACAAGGACTTACTATTAGAAGGCGGCTTGGCTGCCAATACTATCTTTGCCTTGTTTTGATCAATTTCCATTCCATTTTCATGAATGAGAAATCCTAAGAAGTCACTAGTTTTAACTCTGAATGCACATATTCAAACAAGCCTAATGATTTTGGACATCTTAAGGTTGTTTTATTACAATCTTCATGTGCAATCCTTAACTGGTGATATCCTGAATAACCGTCCATAGAAGATATGTATTCATATCTTGATGTTGCATCTATTAGGAGATCAGTTATAGGCATGGGTCATTGATCCTTAGGTGTTCCTTTATTTAGATCCCTAAACTCAATGCATATTCGTATCTTGCCATCTTTCTTAACTACTGGGACTATATTGAAATCCAGTCAGCATATTAAACGGGCCTTATGAACTTTGCCTTCAGGAGTTTATCTATTTCCTCTTGTATAGGCTTTGTTAGTTCAGGTGCTAGTCTTCTAGGAATTTGTGCCACATGCTTAAATCCTTCATTGATAGGTAGTTTATGTTCTACTATTCACTAGTGGAAAAAACAGTATATGTCAATTAGTAACATATGGGGTTTTGTAAAACCGCATCCGAAAAGCAACCAAAAAACGGGAGGGAAATTTGGCAAAAAAATATGATGTTGTACTCAAAAAACCGCATCAGATTAGAAAAACCGTTGCGGTTTTTAAAAAATCTGATGTGGTTCGTTGGACCGCATCGATCAGAAAATCAAGAAACATCCCACGAAACAACATGCACGACCCAAATCCCCCACACTTAAACCTAAATATGGGCCCAAATCCCACCTCATTTCTAACCCTCCTAATCCCATATGCACGACCCCATTCTCTTCCCTTTCTCCTCTATTCATTTCATTCCAGTCACTCTCCTTAAACCCTAACTCCCTCCTCTCTACTCCTCCCTTACATGCAGCCCCCATTCTCTTCCCTCTCTCCTCTCTTCGTCCCAACCAGTCTCCTCAAATCCTAATTCCCTCCTCTCTACTCTTCCCTCACAGCCCAAATTCTCACTCACCTCTCTCTCCCATCTCTACTCCTACCTCACAAAATGAAGAGCGAAAATTGATGATCGAAAATGAAGAACAAAATGAAGAGCAAAACAAAGAACGAAGAATCAAAGATACACAAGAAATTGGTTCATTTGAGTTTTTATAGGATTTAGTTTTTGGATCTAGTTTTAGGTGTTTTTTTTCATTTATTTTGGGATTTTGTTTTTAGATCTGATTTTAGTTTAGGTTTTTATTTCGTTTTTTTGAGCTTCCATTTTCGTTTCCTTTTTTTTAGGCTTCCATTTTCGTTTGTTTTTTTGTTCGAAATCTTAATTTTTGTTTTATCTGGGTAGTGTTTTTAGTTCCTCCGTTTTTTAATTTTTGTTTTTTTCGTATATATTGCAATTTTCTTATACTTAGTTAGTGGATAATTAGTTTTTTCGTATGATTAGTTTTTAAATCTAATTTTTCTTTCGTTTTGTATATTCCAATTTTCGTATAATTAGTATATTTCAATTTTCGTATATTGCCATTTTCGTATAATTTATTTTCTAGAGCTAATTTTTGTTTCGTTCTTATGTATAAATTCTCATTATTGTCGATTATTTTGGGATTTAGTTCTTAATTTTTGTATAGTCTCAATTTTTAGGTTTGTAATTTTCAGTATATATGTTAAATTCTTATTTTTTTGTATTTGTGTAATTTTCTTTATTTATATTAAAATGTTATTTCTATGATATTATGTTTAGTTTAGTTTCTATATATAAATTCTTATTTATATGTATTTTGTATAATTTTTGTTTCTGTATAATGTATTATTGTTGTACATATATGTTTGGTTTGGTATATTTTTAGACTAATACAGTGAGCAAATTATTGCCATAGCCCAGATGAATTACATACATAGTGCGCCAAAACTACTTGAGGAATGATAAATGTGCAGACCTGCAGCTGCAGGTCTGCAACTTTTTTTTTAACTCAAATTCTACATACTGATGCGGTTCTTAGATAAAACTGCATCAGTAAATGATTTACTAATGCGGTTTGGGACCTCATCGGTAAATATATTGGATCTGCTGCGAGCCTATCCGATGCGGAACAAAACCGGATTAGTAAGTCCGATTTTGACCGCATCGGATAGGCTTTTTTCCACTAGTGATTTTCCTATCAATACTAGGCATTTCATAATATTCCCAAGCAAAACAATCCTTAAAATATTTTCGAATTTCTATTATTTCCTATTTTTCTTGGTTGGTGAGGAGCTTATTTATGTAAGTAACGCGTGAATTTTCATTATCCCCTAAATTTCCTTCCTCTGGTGGATCATGAACTTCCTGTTTAATATCCTCACTTTTTGCGCATACTTTCTCATCCTCTTCTTGTAAAGATTCAGTTTCGTGTAAAGTTAAACAACATGCATTAGAGTTTATAAGAAAATCCTCTTGGTATTTTCTAAAAACTAAATCTTTTATAATTTGATCAACAATAGGGTTAAACCCATTATAGCATTCTTCTTGGTTTATAGACATAATAAACTTTTATAAGAAAAGGACATTCTAACTTTATAAGCTAACAAGAGCTAGTGGTTGATCGTAGTCTGACGCTTGTTGAATATATTCATATTTTGATTGAATAGCATAATTATGATGTAACCAATCTTTTCCTAGTATGGCATTATAATTATTACCACTTTCGACTATAACGAAACTAGAATAAGTAGTTTTAGTTCCTACCCTTATCTTAAAGATAGCCATTCCTTTCACTTTTTCTGACAAATCAGAAAAATCAGTTATGTTGATTTGTATGTTATGCAAATCTTTTCTAGTGTTTCCAAGTTTTCTAAACACATAGAGTGGCATAATATTAACAGTGGCTCCAGTGTCCACTAATAGTTTGCCTGAACTAACTCCATCAAAATCAATATTTAGGAATAGAGCTTTAGTGTGCTTATAATCAGCATCAACTGACCTAAAGATTTTATCTATAATTAATTTCTCTAAGTTAGCCTTTATAGATGCCATATTAGGCACTTTCTTCTGAGGTGCATTCAAATAAGATGACAAGTTTCGAGAATAAGTAATTTTAAATTTACCTGCCCTCTCTTCCTTATCAGCTTCGTCTGCTCGATCATGATGTAGTATTGGTCTGGAATCCTGGTTGGTCTTCTGACTTTTTAAACTCTGTTGGTAGCATGATCACATTGCACTACATATTTTGGCTCTTTCCATTTCTGTCTGAGGCTCATTCATGAATGGGTCTCCATCCGAAGCTAAGTCAATGTCTAACACGAATAAGTCCAAATCCTCAAATCCAAACTCTGAATCATAGTCCTCATTAAAGTCATTCCCTAACGTCTCTTTCATAAGGGAATCACCTCCACGAGGTTGTTGGCCATCATTATTTGTAAATGATGCACCACATTATTCCTCTTCCAAAGGCAGCAATTTAGTGATACCGGCTTGTAGAGCCCCTTCATCAATTCTTATGTTTGCGATAAGGGACTCCTGCACATTTGAGTGCTAATCTAATCCCCTCGCTCTTTCATGTTTAATGTCATACTTTTAGGTAAGTTTTGGATATCTTGTAGTGGCACTGTCCTCACTACTGATTTTGGGCACAAGAGTTTTGACTTGGCTCCCTTTCTTTTCCTTTTGAGGAAGGGTGTGACCAGGGGCCATTGCTTTTTCTTGGTCCTTGACTTCTGAACCTTATCTGGAATGGACGTTGATAAGCAGGTACATAGGAAGGATCATTTGAAATGATATGAGTTCTAACCATTTCAAAGGTTAGCCTATATGCACATTACGAGTACATTCCATTTCTTAGAGCCTTCAACCCTTCTATTGCCCTGGTCTACAATGAGAATGTTTGAGCAGCCTCTTTATAAGTCTTAGCTCTTTCCTCAAGCATCGTCAGGCTTGGAGTTGGGTTGGAACTAACAGGCGCCTTAGCTTTGGCTGAGTTGGCCTTTTAGGCTTCTAGCTCCATGGCATGTTGTTCCACTTCTAAGACAACTAGTCTTTTGAGATTTAGTTGGCTAGTTAGGAATCCTATGAATACTTGGCTCTGGTCTATTGTATGTGATCCATTCATATGTCATTTGCACATATCTTCCAATCCTTCTTCATTGGCTATCTTTGGCATAACCAAGATTCCTTCATCAAGCAATCTGTTGAAGAGTAGGTTACCTATTTCAGTAACTTGATATGCTTGTGAAGTAATAGTAAAAACATTATTAATCTCTACCATACCATAAAATAATTCAAATGGTTCGCCCATTCCAACTATGCTTGTGAAGTAATAGTAAAAACATTATTAATCTCTACCATACCATAAAATAATTCAAATGGTTCGCCCATTCCAACTACATTAACATCTTCATCATCAGGAAACATGATATTTTTCTTATCAATTTCATCCAGGATTTTATTTCTAAAAACGCTGCATACAGAAGTGTCATGAGTTACTGCATCATGCCATTAATATTATTTTTTAGCCTTAACTTCCTCAGCCGTTCTTACTTTATACCTTCCTACCAGTTTTATTTTTTTTGTCAGATAATAACCAGTCAAATATAGCATTGGATTTCTTAGCATCAAAGGTATATGTCATCTTTTGCCCAGATTTCAAATCCTTTAGCGGCATAAAGTCTTTCTTCTCTAAAGGAGAACACTTACAAGGTACTTTGTGAATGATTTTTGTCATGTCCACTTCTTGTGCAGTTTCAAAGTGGAAAGGCTCCTCATTCGGAGCGAAGAAACTTTGGTGTCTTGCTGTACTTTCAGCTTGTAGGTTTCTCTCATATCTTACGGCTAATTCTGCTAATTCAACAAAATCGCCAAAGGCATGTCCATCAAACCTTTTTCGAAACTGAATTAACATTCCCTCTTGAGCCATTTGTACAAACTCTCTTTCAGGAATGCTAAAATGATACCTAATCTTAGCCATTTTGAATCTAGATAGGTATTCTTCTACAGACTCTCCTAGCTTTTGTTGAATTTTGGCCAGATCACTTAAGGTCACTCCGTGTTCAATGCGTGCAAAATGATTTATAAATTGCACTTGCATGTCCTTCCAGGAGTGGATAGAATTTAGCGGTAAATTGGTATACCGCCAAAAAGTCGTCTCAGTTAGAGACAGGGAAAACATTCTAAGTTTTAAGAAGTTATTGTCAGCTGCTTTCCTACACTCACAATTGAACATAACTAAATGTTCCTCGGCGGAAACTCTGTCATTGCCTGAAAACAAGGAAAAGTCAAGTATCTCAAAAGTTCGAGGAAATGGATTGGCTTATTTAATCCATTTAGGGTAAGGTTTTTGACCTATTTGCCTATGATTTCTCCTAGAATTATCCCCTACTAGTCTTTGGATTAATGCCTCAACTTGTGCCGCCAATGGATCCTGATGCCTTCTTGGGTATCCCATATTCCAATTTCTCGCGCCTCCTGCTTGATCATATGCAGGATTAGGGTTAGGATTGAAAGGTTGATTTTGATATCCTCCCATAAGGATCTCCTGTTGCATAAAATTAGGATTGGCTGCTCCTTGTGCCATTTGCGGTTGGAATGTATGTCTATTTGTGGGCATCCCATGATGATAAGCACTAGTTGCTTGGGCAAATAAAGCTTGGGGCTGACCATACCTCGAAATATTCCCATAATGAGGCATACCAGCCATAGTTAGTTGCATAGGCATATAAGCATAGGGTGAAGAAGGAATATGAACCATATTTGGTTAGTTAAGAGGCACATATGCATGCTTTGAGCTATTGTTGTTTGCAAACAAAAGTACCTTGCCTCTGTCCTCCTTGTGATGCATGAAAAAACGAAGGTTGATGATGTCCTGACGCCTGGTGCCAACTTGGCTCCACGCCCACTGTCATTCCATCACTTCTCCTAAGGTTTCCACGATTACCCTCTCCAAGGCTCAAGGGTATTGCTCTTGTTGGGTGCTCATGGGAGAAAGTTTGTGGATCTCTAGTTTCAGGATGGGAAATATGTACCCTTGGAAGGTAGCCTATTGGAGGAAAATCGGGCACTATGCCATAACTTCCCATTGCTCTATTTAGCAGGACCACTTCCAAGGCCTTAACTAATAATTTCTCGTTTAACTGATAGTGTTTTTCGACTAGTGGTTCTAAGCTAGTAACTACTTCAGTGGCGAGAGACTTAGACATTGCCGTGAAAGTTGCACTCATAGTATTGTTGATATCTACGAGTATTCTATCAATTTGCCTAGAGTTAATTTCTCTATATATTCTCCTCACTTATCCTTTTGCGGATGTCTGTGAAGACTCTGACAGACTCATGGGATAGAGTTTCGTAGTTAGAATCAAATTGTTGTCTCTGACTCTCTCTGGCTTCTAACAGTTAATAATTTACTATCTCTATGAACTTTCCATACATTCGATGTATAAGTCCACGACCAGTACTAATGGAGATGAGCCTTCCCTTTGTGGGGTTTTTCCACTTGACTCTTCATGACCATGGTGAATTGGTTCACCATTGTTACCTTGTACCCTAGTCTCGAGAGGGATTGAAAAACTAGTTTCCATGTTTTAGAAACTTGATTCACCTTGAGCAACTTCTTTGTTCTTTCTAGAACGTGTTCCCAGCATTTTTAATGAAAACGACAATAACTGTTTTTTACAGCTGAATTGTAAAAAGTATGAAGAAGAAATTTTACAATTTGATTATAAATCTTCTCCTCCCACTGTGGTGGTCAAAAAAATTATTGGTGCAAAATCAGTTTGTTGACCTTGCAAACAAGTCAATGCACGTCCAATAGTTTGATACTAAATGCCACGGGAGGCTTACTCCCTTACCGGTTTCAATTAGATAAAACCTTGCTAAGGTACTTTGTTACAATTTGATTAATGATTAAACCACAACGCCTAGTAAATTCAGGCGAAACGCAATAAATAGAACAAGCAATAATTAAATCTTTTAAGTAAGGCAAAACATTCTCATACATACCACAAACTTTAAGAATGATTTTACAACACATAAGATGATAAGTCAGGCTGGACAATTAAAGGGAAGGCATGAAGGTTGTTACCTCCATGGTCTCTAGCTTCAATCGGAGAATTACAAAACTTGGCATCATAACATGTTCTAAGTCTAAGGGACTAAACTATAACCCCGGAAGGGGGTTGGCTAGACTAAGGCTAGGCTACACAATGAAGACAGTAAATGCAAGTTGTTGCGTGTTGTTTGTTCGTTGTCTTTTGCTTGATGATCGTTCCTCTATTTATAGAATCACATGTTATGTAACTTCCATGCTTTCTTGTAGGAAAAACATTTGAATCATCTTTGATTCGAATCTCAACCGTCTTCTAACACTGAATAAATGTAGTCTTGCACGTTCTTCCTTATGTGGATACGTCTCATGATTGTCCTTTACCCACCTGTACTTTTACTATTCTTGATTTTCATCTCCTGACGGCCTTATTCTATTGACTTTGACTCATGTTAACTTCGTCCAATGGGCTTTATGCTCTAGTTAGGCCTTGATATTAAGGCACAATTAAACTTTTTGAAGTCTAATACAATGTACCCATAATAAATGCTATCGTACATCTAAAAATGGTGGTAACAAGGGTTAATCTAAAATCTGGCTTATTTTGAGGAGACCATCCAAATGTTGGCTTATTCTTGACAATTTTTTCCTATAATTTTTCAATTATGTATGCTATTATTATTTTGGGCAATCTGATTTTACTCGTTAAGTTAATCATTACTTTTGTTCCAAATTAATTAATTTGTACACCTTTTCTTTTTCTTATGTTCCCAAAATATTTGAACTCATCGATTTGAGGAATGATTCCACTAATACTTTAATACTTCTCTCCATCTCTCTTTATCTCACCATACTCTCCTTTCAATTAAAAACTAGTTATTAGGCCCGGGATATGCCTCGGGTAAGAAAAAATCTCATTTATTAATATAATACTTTATGATAATAACACTAAATACAACTTAGCCTTGTGGTTAATACTTTAGTATATGTACTTGAGGTCTCGGGATCAAACCCTATATTACACAATTTCTAAAAAAATTTATTGACATGGATTACATGAACTAAAACTCCCTAGGGAGAGCACCACGTGGCACAGTTTCTTGTTTATGCACGCCTTTTAATATATTTGTATAGATAATTCTGGCCACCAACTCTTGTAAGATTTAACTTTTATATAAAAAAAATTGAAAGTCACTCAACAACTAATCTCCTTAAAAAATTACATGCTATGATAAGTGTTTGAAGTAATTTTTCTTTTGACATTGTGAAAATCTGCATAAATAATCAGAGTTTATATACTACCACTAGGATTATTAAAGACCCTTACATCACTGATAAAACACACTAAAAACATATTACAGGAAACTAACATAGTAACAAGCGCTTCTCCAATGGATCCTTGATTGTTGAGATAATGTGGTTGATCAAACTTGCCGAAACCATCAATAATGATTGTAATATAGGAGATTGAGCTCCAGTTGGATGGATAAACTCTCGAGAACCTAGGGGATCTAGAAACCAAGGAAAGAACTGAAAGTGTAGTAAAGACTCAAGCCGATATACTGACAACAGGCTTATGATTGTTGCACAAGCCATAAGAGTCACTACAAGTGACTCAGGAAGCATGCTATGAACCCCCCATAAAATGAGGAGTAGTGTTAGGATAAAAAATTTTGAGAGCGATGACAAACAATGTCAATGCTAACCAAGACAGAGAATGAACCTTCGTTAAATCCACACATTAACTGACAAACCCAACCCCTTATACCCTAAACTCCCTTCCACTTAAGTCTTTTCCTTGAAGACCCAGAATACCACATTACAACTCCTTAGAATACCTAAACTTCTTACTTTTTAAGGAGCATTCTCTTTCTAGATCCCGACATAGACTTGAGTCTGAACCTAGCTGCACCGCTTTCAGCACCCTTCGCTACAAGAAGCAAACCAATTACGAACATATTTATTTGGTTTGACACAATATACAACGCAAACAACAAACCGTTCTTTTAAAGGCTCGTTCAATATTTAATCCAAGATCCGACAAATCAACGACCCAAACGGAGGTATAATTTCCGAGTTTTAACTAAATTTAAAACCTTTATTTGCTTTCTTTATTTATTTTTATTATTTTCTTGAAGTTACTAACGTTCTATTAATGATGTACATTGTTAACATTTCTCTGCCAGTCTAAGTATTGTATATTATACTAACTCCCTGCAATATTTTCTTTTCTTATTCATGAATATTATTTTTTATGTTTGATTGCAATATTTTTCACCTTGTGTAGTATTGTTAATCAAGAACTAAAAAATGTTCTCACACTAATCAGATAACATGGACAACCTGGTAGAAATCTGGTAGTATTATTGATTGTTTAATAACATACCACCAAAAAAAGTAATTTTTTATGTGTTTTAAAACATTATGTGGTTATTCTTCTGCATAAAACTTGTTATAAAGCTTATTAAGTAGAGGCCAGCGATGGGCGAACGTGGTTCCTGACCGTGTTTGTACCCTCACCCCCGAACTAACTTTTTGGTTCATGACCGTTAATGAAGTTATGACGGGGAAATTTATATTAGACAAGTCTCTAAAATGTCCCTATATTTTTTCAAATATCCAATTAGGTGTATGAGTATTTCTCTAAAGACTTGTTGGCGTCTTCAAAACATTTTAGTAAAACCTTAATAATGAGTTAGTCAAATACGCACTCACACCACATAGGCGAAATAAAATCAGGCTTACAATATATACTTACTAGTGTTCTATGCACGCGATGCGTGCATCGATTGTTTGGATCTATTCTTAATAAATTTCTTCAAAATATAATTATAGAAGTGTGATTTATAATTATTATTATACAAACTACTGTAATTTATAAAGTGTTTAGAAATTAAGATAAACATTTAGATGTAAAGTTTTGTAGTCAAATTAAATTTGTAATTTTTTTTTATTGAGTAACCATTTTTTTTCATTATGTCAAGTTAATTTGTTAATGCTTATTTACTTTATTATTGAAAATTTTGACCCATCTTTAAGTTAGAAAAGGATATGATTGTACAAAATCTGAATATTTAATTAATTATATATTTAGATAAGGACAAAAAAGACATTATTATTAGGGGACACCATAGCTCTCCCTTGTCTTATATTTATACTAGAATTTTTTGCACGCGATGCGTGCTTGAATTTTTTTCGAAATAGAAACTCGATTTTTTTCGGCATAAGAGTCTAAATTTGAATATTAGACATACGAAGTATAACTTTTTTTAGTTGCAAAATTTGACTGGTTTAGTTTCTATCACTTAAGTCTCTCACCATTCTTTTTTTTTTTTTTTTACTTTTCAAAGTTAAATTCTATGAACGAAATAGAAATTTTATTGAATTTATTTATGATTTCTAATATTATAACTTTTTAGTTGATTTTTGAATTAAGTACAGTACTACATAAATTGTAGTTTGTAAGTGAATTTTTAAGGTTTTGTAAAGTTTCCTCATTTTAGTGATTTGTATAACGTAAATTATGTAATTTTATGATTTTAGTTGACTTGTGAGTGATTGTTATAATTATATTTTTGGTATTTTTGTTTGAAGCCCCCTTTGATTTGTAAGTGAATGTGTAATTTAGAATGGGAAAGGGGTAACATATATAGTCTCTTCATTCTGGGACACCACAGCTCCCCCTTTCCTTATATAATAAGGGATATGTTGTACTTTAATTCTTGAATGATATTTTACATAAACCTTTTTAACTTGATAATTAATCGCTATTATATAATTGAAAAATATAGGTCCAAATATATGTAAAAGTTTCATTATATATAGGAAACACTATTAAAAAGTAAATATAATTTTTTTCCTTGTCTAACTTCTAAATTCTGATTTCACTACAAATACACCTCTATCTTTTATCATGACCCACCATTAATTGTGAATGGTTCTTGAGAACATTGATTTGTAAGTAAATTTTTGTAGTAAATATTTTTGTATGTATTGACGTTATAGGTTATTAATTTTACTTTCTATGTTAATTTTAAGTTTTAATAAAGTTTCCTGATTATTTAAGTGATTTGCGTGATTTTTGTAACATGATTTTCTTAATTGTATGAGTGATTTGTAAAGTTTCTTCTTTTAAGTGATTTGTGAGTGAGTATTGTAAATTAATTTTTGATATTTTTTTTAAGCCCCGGTTTTAATTTTGAGATTCATTTAGTAATTTAGAAAGGGAAGGGGGACAAAATAGTCAGTTCAAAAGAGGACACCATAGCTCCCCCCTTCCCTTATATAATAGATATAATAGATAATAGAGATGTACATAATTCGTAAATGGCCGGACAAGGTCTTTGAAAGAGAAGGAAAGGTATTATATTTTCAACTTTTATCAAGTATCAACCCAAGGTAGATATTTCATACTATTAGAGTATTAGTAGCACTTATTAAAGCAATTGAAAGCAGCCAAAACATTTCCTTATCTCTTACCCCTCTTCTTCAACCACCTCTTTCTCTATCCTAGAAACCCGAAACCCAAGACCAAAGAGATGACAATGACAATGACAATGTCCCTCCTTTCTTCTCCTTCTCAAAACCACCTCCTCTTGAAACCTGCTCACAATCCACTCTACACTGCTTCTGCCACAAAGCCTCTCAATTCTCCTCTACCAAAGAAGTGCTCTAGTACTACTACTACTACTAGAGCACTTCTCTCCTCTACCAAAGAAGCCGTCTTGAAGGATTTTCGCCACCAACGAGCTCTCAAGGTGCACCTCATTATCGTCTCGTTTCTACATAACGTTAACTAGCTTTTTTCAGTTGTACCAAAATATATATGTACATGTGTGTATGAAGAAACAGAAAATGAAATTCAGACGTGCATTTGCTTATACCATATGTATTTCAGATTCTTTTGTTAAAGGTTAAAGCAATAGAGTTGTCTTAAACATGTTAGGGGATACGTGCTAATTATAATGACTCGGCCTAGAAAATTATGCATATTGTTTTTTTTGTGTGTGCAGATTATTTCGGGTTTGCAGAATTTGGACAGGAACAATGTGGCTTCTGTTGTAACTGCTGCGGACAAGGTAAATGAATAAAGTCTGTTAATTAGTACAATTATCCATCATATTGAACCAGTTTGTAGAACCAACTTTAAGTAACTTGTTAATACATGCAGGGAGGAGCAACTCATGTTGATATCGCCTGTGATCCTGAGTTGGTGAAGCTTGCTATTAGCTTGACATCCCTTCCGGTAATTCATAGCCCGCCTAATCGCAAAAACATCTATGTTCTTTAAGCTGATATTAACAATCAAAGATCTTGTATCGAACGGTCTAATGTTCAAACTTCAAACCTAGTATGAGTTACATGAACATCATTTAAAGTTGAGCATAATATGTAAATCATTACCTCTTTCTAACACCTGGTAACTTTTTATGTATGTTGCCTCACATTGTTTACGATAACACTGTCTGATACAGAAATTTGCGTATTGATAAATTGGTAGCTGCATTTATGCAGGTGTGTGTTTCATCTGTGGATCCCTCAGCATTCTTAGCTGCCGTACAAGCTGGTGCAACTATGGTTAGTTTACATTATTATCCATGCAAAATCTCAGCTGATTTACTGTTTCTACTCTTTGCCAGTGAACAATCAGAATAGTGATATACGTTCCCTGGAGAAATTCATTGATTTATGCTGTTCAATGAGTCAATTCTGGGGAATAACTGTCACAAGTAAACGCGAAAGGCAAAATGACTTCTTTTACCTCAACGACGGGCACCCTTCAACCTTTTGAGGAAGTTCTTATAGATTTTCTGTACTGAACAAGCAAATCCTGATGATTGTTGCAGGTGGAAATCGGAAATTATGACTCGTTCTATGAGATGGGAAGATTTTTCTCAGCAGAAGAGGTATCAAAATAACTTTCTTGTATCTTTAAGAAAATTTAGCATTATTTTCTCAACTTTCTAATAAATGTCAGAAATTTTACTGTGATGTCTGATCATATAAATGCAGATTTTGAAGCTGACAAGGGAAACAAAACAGATCCTCCCAGATATTACACTGTCAGTCACTGTGCCTCACACCCTAAGCCTCCCCGAGCAGGTTGGTAATCCACAACTATTTTATGTGTTTAGTTCTCTCAAAATACTCTAATAGTTTATTTTTCAAGATACTCGAATAAAATAAGTTTGTTATTTGTTCCACAAAGTTTATGCAAGTATGAGATGATTTTCACATTAGAATATTTTTATCTGAGAAAAATCTTCACTCAATATGCATTCAGAAAATAACATTTTTAATCCAATCCTCTTATATTCAAATGCAATCGTTTCTTGTGATGTTGATGATGAACAGGGCAGGCTAGCAGAGCTCCTGCAACGCGAAGGTGTCGATGTTATCCAAACTGAAGGAGGGAAATGTTCAACCCCTTCAAAGCCTGGAGTTCTGGGTTTGATTGAGAAGGTAGAAACTATCATATTAAACTTACAGTGAAACAAAATGAATGACTGAAAAGGAAGAAACCATCATTTTCATCACCAATAATACATGTAAATTGCTCAAACCGTATATTTACAGGCAGCACCCACGTTAGCAGCGGCATATTCAATTTCCCGAGCAGTTACAATCCCAGTTATGTGCTCTTCAGGTTTAAGTGCTGTTACAGCTCCAATGGCTATCACAGCAGGGGCTGCTGGTGTTGTAAGTCGTTCTTCACCATTTCATCATGGATCTTCACTTTTTCTAATACGGGTTGAGTTTATGTCTCATTTAATCATATCACCGAAACTACTTCTATCATAACATATCTTTAAATGTTGGTTCCATTTTGCTCTTGAAAAAACAGGGTGTTGGCTCTGCAGTTAACAAGCTTAATGATGTAGTGGCAATGATTGCTGAGGTCCGAAGCCTTGCTGATGCGCTCGCCATTTCTCAAAAACAAGCCAATATGGATCAAGAGAAAACTCTTAGGTGGCTGTAATTAGCATTGCCATATCATCAGCGTGATAGAGACTAAAAGCGAGGCCAAAAAAGAGACATAGCCTAGCAACTCTGGTCATATGTAGAAACGTTCAAACTTATGCATGTACTAGAGATCAGAGAAAAACCATAACTCACATTTCATGCTCCAAGAGACCAGAACTGTTAGAAATGGTTTTCACTATTAGTCCAGGTGATAAAAGAGGGTGTATGAATAAAAGTGTTTCTGTAGACTCAGGTTTTTTATCAATGCGAAGACGATTAAAATCAAGCTCCCTATGTAATACGCATGAGGCTTAGCAAGATTAAGATTGAATGCACCAGAGTCAGTGTAGCAAATTAAGAAATGTTATTCAGGTGTACTCAAATTCAGATTATATTATCAATATATAAGGACAATAACTTATGGTCCTGCGAATATATTCACATAATTGTTAACATTTTCGGACAGCAAATATTGTCGACCTTTTATAATTAGAATGCAATGTAGGGATTTTATGAATACGTGAAGTTGTGATTATCATCTACTAATGTAATATAGACATCATAATTTATAGCAAATACATCATTATCATCTACTGAAGTATCAATGAAGACGCTATGCAAATATTTCTTATAAATATGAAAAGAGAAATGTTTATTGAATATGATTTTGATAATTTAATTAGCAAAGTTGATTACTTTTCACCACAATAGTAATTCATAATTTATAATTTAACTCTCTTGTGTTGGCATGTTCATTAAGTTTACAAAATGAACAAGTCAATAAAACTAATGACGATAAAAAAAAAAGAAAAAAAATAGTGAGACAGTACTTTGATGTCAGACATCATAAGTTATCTCCCAAAAAAATCACCTCCAAAATAGAAAAAATCAGCCAATTATATTACAAGTTATTTTAAGATAGTATCACCCTCATATTTGCCAAAATGATTTTAGCAGTTTGCTTTAATTAGCTTGTAAGTAATTAACCACATGATATCGTGTGCTACTTCAGTACTCCATATGAACACAAAGAACGGCAGTTGTCAATTTGAGATACCTCATAATAGATCAACTTCTGTCACCAAATCTTATGACTTCCATATTAGATTATGCTACTTTGACTTGTGTATTCAAAACTATCTTACTTAGGACATGTTCTCCCAGCTTATTTTCAATTCAGTTCAGTCTAATTCAATTTAGTTCAGTTCAGTTCAGCTCAGATCTGGACAATACTTTTACTTTCACATATCACTATTCATTTCAGTTCAGTTCAATTCAATTCAGTTCAATTCAGTTGTTTTATGCCGAAGAGAACAAGCCCTTAGATCATAATCATTAATTTAATTTCTTTTAACATCTATAAGAATCATTCTTAACTGTGCTCTTGTAGATATCTTCCATACTTTAAATTATGATAGGATTAGTAATTAGAGAAGGGTTATATACTCATATTTGATAAAAAAATTGATCATAGAAACCAGATTTGGCCCAAAACATGGTGAACC
Source organism: Beta vulgaris subsp. vulgaris (assembly GCF_026745355.1). Lineage (NCBI taxonomy): Eukaryota > Viridiplantae > Streptophyta > Magnoliopsida > Caryophyllales > Amaranthaceae > Beta > Beta vulgaris. Next base: position 23,270,659 of record NC_079209.1, read on the forward strand.
AAATCTCAGGGCATGTATTGGAGAAGCAATTCTTTGAAGACTCCACCATTAATAATTGGACCACATGTTCGAGTCTTCACTACCAACTCTATAACATGGTTTAAGACTCTCAATCACACAAACGAGTAATTAAAGAACTGTCTCACAATGAATTAACTAACGTCCCAACCTCAAATCGGACGCCAACGTAATTGGGTTGTGTTCTGATTGAAGATGAAATTAAGTAATCTGCACAGAAATGATGTACAATTCTAATACACACACCTTCACTAGCCACTAATCAGTCAATATACAATTTTTCTCTTTCTATTTTACCAACCTCACCTGCATTCTGATAGATTCAGTATAGCCCTTACTGGTTCTGTGCCTATCATCTGAATTTACCTTCCAATGATTGTATATTCAGTAATCAAAATCTAAATCTGAATCTTCAGATTGTGCATCTTCACCACTCTCCTGTGGGAAAAATGAGACCAAAATAAGACATAAATATACCAGAATTTCCCAAAACTCGAAAATTTGCAGAGCAGAAAAGGTTATATCTGACTTCTGAGCAAGTGTTTACCTTTCTTCTGATGTATTCTGCCATTGCCCTGTCAAACTCAGCCCTTTTTTCAGTTGCGATGTCATAGTACTTCACTTTCTCCTGATAAAACCAACAGACCAATAAATATTTCATGCATTCAAAACCAAGAGGACGGCTCACAGTAAGTGATGAAAAGCAAGGATTGAATCAACTCGATTTAAGAAAATTATAAATTCTAGGCAAAAAAGAAACAACTTAACCAGTTCACCCTGAATATGTGCCACAGTGAAAACACAACCTTCATTAGGCATCACCATGAGATAGCCCAAGAAATTAAGGCTTGTTTTCCAACTCACATTTTTTACTTTTTGAGGAATAGTTTATATGAGATCTCATCGGGCTTATCCCCTCCCCCATTTGACTTAAGACTGAAAGCATTAGCAAGTATGAAAGCCAAAAGAAAAATAATGTAGAAGAACAACATATCATCATATCAGAGCAGGTGACCTTTTCACACCAATCACCATGCGATATGAGTCCTGCATATGGGGACTTTCTGGAAAGGCTTAAATGCACCAAAAGTACCCCTAATGGTCAAAATGTGACAGTAAAGTTCTGGTTGCTACTGCAAGAATGCAATAATCATGAGTCATGACATAAATTCTGTCAATGCAGGGCAAATGATCTGCATATACCCACAGTGAGCAAGTGAGAGAGATGATGCAGAACATAGGTATAGATTATTCATATTTTCTTCCAGAGGTTGGAATTCCCTCTTTTTCAGCACTTTAAGATAGTAATCAACTACAGTAATTACGTAGCTAATAAGAAAAGCAGGGCTTAGCTCTCCCCCTTTTCACAAAACACTAGACCATATAAATTGTAAAGATGCCGTTCCAAGGCCATGAGACTATCCTTTCACTTTATAGCAACAAGTCATCACTGTGAAACCAGCAAAAATGCAGTTCAAAAAATTCAAATATCAAATAGATAAGCAATACAATGCAAATCATGCAAACATAAATAGAACACAACAGAAATATTCCAGGAGATTATATCAGGAACAAAAACACCAGAATAACAATATGGCGCTCATATGTTTAAGTATTTCAAAATCATATGCGAACTACAAATGGTTAGTGGTCACCAGGAACTTCTAAGCCGCAATTAACCAATAACAATTATTTTCAAGCTCATCTTAGTTAATTGCATCCAATGTTAATTTTTAAGCCATCTTGCACGTGACCGACCTTAAGTTTCCTTGAAGTTCATTTTATATATCAATGAAACTCATCCTATATATTTCTAACTTTTATTTTAACTACATGTATTCTTGTTGCTATTAAAGGTCTCTTTGCATGTTGGGAACCAGATTGCATGCACTAGGCACTCGAAACCACACCTTAGGTGCTAGGTCGGACCACTGAGATACGCACTTTTTTGTTACATTAAATCTTAATTTACCAATAAGAAGCGGTAAAAAGCTTTTCCTGGCATGAACTACAACATCAGAAATTTGTAAACATGTGTAAAAAGTCCTTTACAGCATAAGAATGAGAAGCTTGGGGGAACTTAAACTAACAAGTGCCAAAAAAAATTATACAGGAATTCAGCATGCCAAATGACAGTAATGTAAATGCTATAGCTATATTATGACAAAAATAATCAATCTTGAAATACCTCATAAGTCATGATCTTCCACTTCTCTCCACAAGCCTTTCCTATCTGTTGATAAAATCATTTCAATGTGACAGACAGAATTTGACAAAAAGTAAAAGCATCATGGGAGCTGAAAACAGAGTCTAATATAAAAATTTATCAGCTACATACATCACGCATGGTCTTGACCTTCGGATTCTCTTCCTGATATCCTCTTCGAAAGTCCTCCCTTTAGACAGTAAGTGAAAAGTAAGATTAGTATCCTAATTAAATCACCTCTTTTTCCTTACACGGAACTTATTAGAACTTAGAAGGGGATGGTTGCATTTAGGACAGTCAGGTAAATAATCTCAGTATGCTAATGTGAGAAATGCACAGCGACGAGATTGCCTTAAACATCCCAACACCATACATTAATGACAGCCAGGCAATTACATACGCCATGTAGTATCCCTAAGTTCCAAGCCCAGAAGACAGTTACAATCATGAGCCTATAGCGTACCCTGAGGCCTATGCTTTTTTGAGTCCAATCGTAGATTTTGTGCCAGTCATACCTCTATTCTTTTTTCTCTTAGCCTTTGTTTCGCAAGCTGCTGTAAGTTTTTGATGAGATCTTTCATCTTGGCTTAAAAAAATGAATGATTTTTTCGATAAAAGTGATCTAATACTAAATAATTGATAAAATCAAACAAGTCTTGCAGCATGAACCCTTGATTAAAACAATTTAATTTTTGAATCAACACAATCCATATCGCCTCGCTTTCCGATTATAACTATTTTTCGTAAATGAAAAAAAACAATATGTCAATACCTGCTAGGCCATTTCACATGTCACCTAATTTTAAAAACATAGTGTCTGCACCCAGCCACCCACTACGTCCTAAATTGTTAGGAATATTACTGATAATAAAGACATGATGATATCTTTATGATATACTATTATCTTATGGAAATATTATCTTAGGAATATGTGTTTGATTAGTATTTTTCGTAAATGAACTAGAGTACAATATATATAGGAGTATAAATGGACTCCTACTAGGGAACTAAGAGATATCTTAATACTAATAATAATCAAACACATATTCCTAAGATAATATTTCCATCAGATAATAGTATATCATAAAGATAGTATCATATCTTTATTATCAGTAATATTCCTAACATGAACGTTAACTGATACAAAACCTCTGATAAACTGCCAGAAAATCTTTTATTAACCAAAGATGAAGAAATCAGAAACATCAGTAAGGCTTTGTTCTTTCACCTGAAAATCCCTTATCTAACTTTTGGAAACAACGTGACCTTACGGGCTCATTGGAACTTATCTCAACTAGTTTAGTTGTGGATTGAACTTGGGTATCCCTTAACCAATACTTCTCTGAACTTATTGGAAATTGTTGGTACTTATTGGTACTCATTTGAGCTAATTGGAACTAATTTGAACTTGTCTTTTAAGGTGAAAGAACAAAGTGTACGTGACAGCAAAACAAGCACAGGAAAACAGAAGAAAGCAAGTGAAATAAATTTTCTGAGCAAAGGACAGCTAATTAAAAGATTGAAAGTCTTACTTCACATAAATGAGCAAAAGACATATGACATTAACAGTAGTCAAAAGTACAGCACGTTTCATGCACCATTAAACCAGCAGAAAAGACCAACCAGTTATCCATAATAATGAAAGATGTTAAACTCAATTTCACAAAAGATGTAGACTCTTATGGCATTATTTTTTTCATCTGAAAACAACTTGCATAAGCTTCCATGAACTTAAAGAAACTTGTCTGAACTTACCACGATATATCTGAATTTTTTTCATAGCTTATTTTAGTTGCGAACTGAGCTTTTATAGGTCTTATTTGAGCTTAATTTCCTGTTTTTGTTTTCAAACTAGAGAGAGAGAGCAAGTCAGAAGGCTGTCGTATAATCCAAGTCTCTTACTTCTGCATTTTGACTGTTTAGAGATTAAGGGGAAAAAGAAAAAAGGAGAAAAAGAAACAGCCCAACTCAGAAAGGAAAAACAGCAATCCTTAGCCTGCCAAACTCCATCATACACTGCATACTTCTGTAATAGATCAATCGTCTCAAAAATATTGCATCTCAACTTGGAACAGAAACATCCACCATCAATGTAATACTGATCTTGAAAATAATGAGGAAAGAACAATGACTAAAGCTGCGGGAAGAAATTTAATGGTACTTAAGCTACTCTAAGCACATAAAAATACACCCATATGCAATTATATAATTTATATCTGTTGAAGCCATGCAACCCCACTAGGTTAGGTTTCAGAAAGAAGCTCCATCCAGGACTCAGACATCAAATCTCAAACAATTTGACTGAGCAAGCTCAGTTCCAGGTCCTGAACAACCACTTGCTTGCATACACAGCATCACCAAAGAAAACTAGTGCCTAACTATACTACAGCCACTATTTGGAACACCTCTGAAAACCAGAAGCCAATAAATGCCAGATTTACTCTTTACTCTTAATTTCTTCATCTTTATTCTTTGAGTTTTTAATTCTTAACACACACGAAAAGTTTCACCCTTTGTATGGTTTTTCATGCCAGCAGAATCATAAGTTATTTTTTCACAAAGCCAACGTTAGAAAGAAGAGACTGAGATCAAGAGATTCAAGGGAACTAAGTGCTTGTTTGGTTGGATGTAGGACGTAGTATTTCCTAGGAATTCGGTTTTCCCTTGAAGCTTCATTTCCTAGAAGTGGCAAAAGTTGTTTGGGTGATCATGGAAAGAAAAACTTTTTATGGGAAGTTCTACTTGCAGTAACTTCCTAATCCCCCTAGTAAAGTAACTTCCTCCATCTTGTGAAAGATAGAACTTCCCATGAAGTACAACTTCTTACATTTTTGCTAACCAAACAACCTTACCTTATTCTACTTCCTAGGAAGTTCCACTTCCCATATATATTAATAATCAAACAACCTCTAAGAAGATATAAAGCAAGAGAAGAGAGAAAAGGCGATTGCTCGCTCGAAAAAGGATGGATAAGATGAGAGCAAGAGGTATCCGGAGGATGGCCAGTGTAAGGGTCGCCACTAGGCACTACCCTTTATATCGAATGGTCCATGAGGGCTGACACATCTTATGATTTAAGTACCTCCAAAAGGGTTGAAACGCCAAGTGGAAATGAGATGCAGGGAGCGAAATGGGCCATTTATTACATTAATATTTTTTGTATATCATCGATTCATGTTCTAGGTTCCTATTTCAATGAATGGACAAAAGCACAGTGATCTCTGTACTGCTTAGGCTGACAGTGAGATCCAATGTTGCATGGATAACTATCATTGATTTTATAGCATGAGAACCTGCTTACTGTCATTGATTTTGTATATCATCGATTCATGTTCTAGGTTCCTATTTCAATGAATGGACAAAAGCACAGTGATCTCTGTACTGCTTAGGCTGACAGTGAGATCCAATGTTGCATGGATAACTATCATTGATTTTATAGCATGAGAACCTGCTTACTGTCTCATATTCTCATAGCAATTTGCCTAAATCAGTAATATAGTCATCTTCAGCCTCCATCTATCAGCCATCAAGTACCAACTAAGGCAATCAAACACTAGATTTTGAATGACATCTGACCAAAATATCCCTATGTTAATGCAGACATTCCCTCTTTCAAATTGCATTGATCCTGGATCACCACATTGCTGTTTTGTAAGTGATATGTCATGAATTACACCAGAATAAACTAATGATCTCTTTCAAAACCCAAATCAGTTTCAGAATCCATCTATCCGACACAAAGATATTATACCAACTCATACCTTCCAACTTTCAAGCCAACTGTTTAACGTTTTTGGAGCATATGAGAATGTCAGAAATTATATGAAAATAGCCCTAGGTTACTTCAAACCTCTTAAAAGCTAAAGGAAGTTCCATCCCAAAACCAATTGGTATAAGCTTCTAAGGTGGTTCTTTTCTCTCCTTTTCTCCTATGTGGAACAACTATTACATGATTACTTCATAACAGCTAATCAAGCTACCATCTAAAACTAGATTCAGCTACCTTTAGGCTTTAAGCTTCAAAATGCTTCACTATTTGCTTTATCTCTTTCATGTCGCATGCTCAGCTACCAACATCAACATTTCCCCAATGCCTCTAAAGAAGCTTCAGTCAAGGAGTTCAGAGTTAAACAATCTTACTCCTCTCATATTGGTTGTCAATAATTCACACTTAATCCAATAAGCGACAGTCATCCACTACTTCTTACTAAGCATGAAATATCGGTCCAGTAAATTCCAAAAGGCAAAAAATAGTAAATCATTGGAGCTTTCAAAATGATCACACATCACATGCTCTATGGAGTATATCGGTTCGTATGACTAACAATAGAGTCTATAACCTCAAAGACATTGGTATCTAATTAGTACCCCTGTCTGCTCTTAATGTCTGCCGATGAAAACCAATATCCCCAACTCTATCCACCAACAATATGCTTGCACTTCTCCCTTGTGCAAGAATAAATTTTATTTTCTTGAACATAATACATGTCAGTTTTACCACAATTTGGCCACATAAACCCACAGGATTAAATAATAAAAACACATACACCCAGAAAAGAGAAGCAAAACATCACACATAAACACAAGCAAAAAGGAAAAGAAAAGAAAGCCCTAAAAATATATGCACCCAGAGAAGTATATATATATATATATATTATATATATAATATATATATATATATATATATATATATATATATGTGTGTGTGTGTGTGTGTGTGTGTGTGTGTGTGTGTGTGTGTGTGTACTACAATTGAAAACAAGCAGAAATGAAAAGAGAGAGAGAGGGAGTACAAGAAGTAGAAGAATGCAGTGGGTGGTTTCTTGGGTTTATTGGGATCAATTTTCTTCTTTAAAGATGTTTTTGACCTCTTTGCTGATTTGTTTCTTGCTTCTTTTTCAATTAGTTCGTCATCCCTGACCTTACTAGTGGAATTTTGCACTGGTTTTATCCTCAATCTGAGTTGCCTTCGAAAAGTAGACAAAACCCATATCAACATGAATGATATTTTTGCTAAAATGGAAAGATTGAGGGTAATATGAAGAATGAAGAACAATAAACCTGTTGGGCGTTGTAGGAGGGATGTCAATGGCGAGTGAAGTAGAAGTTGTTGCTGCCGTACCAGAATCTGAAGCTCTCTTTCCCATGTTTCCTCAGGTGGTGAAAAAGATTGTTACTTTGCAAGTATCAAAATGAGTGATTCGTGCTGGGCAGCTAACAAAAATGAGTTGGATGTATAAACCGCTCAAAGTTTACAGAAGTCAAATCTTAAAACTAGTATTTTGGTTCGAGTGATACCTCGGATTACTTAGAGCATCATTATTCATGATCTTAAGAGCAACTCTAATAGTAAGCATTAAGAAGTGGCTAGTAAATCAATAAAAAGTAAAGCAATTAGCCGAACCATTAGAGTGAGTAGCTGAAATTTCATTTGTTAGCCAATGTAGCTTAACTAAGGCAATTTGCTTGAGCTAAAGTTGTGGGCCCATGTGGGAATTTTGGTGAACAATTTCTATATATTTCTGTTAAAAAAAAACTATCTTACTTCAAGTGGGACCTACTCACACAACAAGTATATTGGCTGACCATTATGGGAGTTTTGGCTTAAAGTTGAGTTAGCTAGAAAAATCTATGTGACACTCTAAGTCAATTTCCATTTTGCTTTACCACTGGAGTTGCTCTAAACAAAGATCATTCCAGCCTCTTTTTAACTTTCTCTCTCTAAAAAATAACATTACACAATATGTTTCCACATATCCTCTTAAGTATGAACGACAACAAAAAATCATCCCAACTAATTTTTCCTCTTTCTCTCTTACTTTTTGACCCCACCCAACTACTTTTCTCTCTCTTACTCTTTACTTTTTATTTTTTTGAAGTGTAAAAATGAAAAACTATTTCATATAAAATAAGAAAATTAGAGAAAATCGATAAATAGCTGAAATTTTTTTTATCGAAAATATAGCAAAATGGGTCTCTATTTATAGAGCTCGAAAAAATAGAGTTATCCGTACTTTTTTATTTTTTTTCACTTTGTATTTTTTAAAATAAAATCGGTGGAAATTTTATAACAATTATTATATTCTAAAATCCAGTCAGAATGTGACATTTGGCATACTCATCCCACAATCTCATTCATCATTTCACTCACCCCATGCAAAATTTTCATCCCAATCAACTCATGATCTTATTTTCATTCATTGTTAAGGAGATTTATTTAAAGATTACATGTTTGATCTTATTTCTTAATCATTGATAAGGATGCTCTTACAAACTAACAATAATCAACTACATTATTATTATTCTTAAATTTCATAATTTATTTTGCTACTTTTCTTATTTTTTGTCCATTAAGATATAAAAAAAATCACGTCATGACTTGATAAGTAAGAAATATGAAAGGTTTGAGTTTGATAATAATAGCTTAAAAGAAATTGTGGTAAGAGAATGTGACATCGACAGTCTCTTGTTAGTTATATAATAAGAGCTTTGGGATGTATATACTTGTTGAAGTCTTTTTAGTTAAGTACAATTATTATAAGACTTTATCATATTTTATTTCATATTTTATTTGAAACATTAAACAATTAAACTATAGTGTATTGATGATTAAGCTTGTGAGTCTTGAACTATCAAACGAAGGATGTACATATATTTAGTTGGACACCTGGACCGCAAAATAGGTGCAAATTAAATGTTCAATCCACTAGACACTAAATGTAACAACCTCTAAAAATAAAACTAAATAACATTAGGGAGAAAAAGTTTAGCTTAACAAGAGTTAGCTTAATAGATTTTAGCAAAAATAATTTATTTTTAGCAAATTAAATTTAGTAAAAATAAGTTTATAATTCGCAATGAATAAAGAGAATAAGTTAAGTTTTAATAAAAATAAATTTTGTTTAGCAAAAATAAGTTATGTCTAGTAAAAATAAGTTCAGCAAAAAATAAGTTATGTTTCGCAAATATAACCTGAGCATAACAAAGCCTAATCATTTATCAGTAATTTCACAACGATATTTTAGGAATTATAACTAGTTATTAGGCCTAGACTATGCTCCGGGTAAGGAAAAATTTTATTTATTAATATTGTACTTTAAAATGATAACACTAATATGAATTAGTTTTGTGGTTAAAACTTTAGTATATATAAACTTGATGTCACGGGATCAAAACCTATACTATGCAATTTCTAATTTTTTTTATTTTACATGGAATACATGAACTAAACTCCCTTAGGTAGAGTGCCACGTGGCACTGTTCCTTGTTTGGAAACGCCTTTAAATAGATTTATTATATAGATGTGTTATCAGAAATGTTAAATGATGTAACACCCCAATAATTATTTTTTGATTTTAAAAATACTATACCAATAAATAATAGAGAATTACTAAAGTATTACCTTCACGTGCGAAAACGTTTCGGCTTAATCAGAATTTTGCAATGAAAAATGATACATTTGAAACCAAATAAATAAAAGTCAAGCCAAAAGTCTTACATATTAGAAACAAACATGGCCCACCACACAAGACTAAGTCTATAAATATAAGTCAACAACTAAGTCAACCCAAAAAAAACCAATAGTCAACCCAAACAAACCAACAATCAACTCTAGAGTTCAAAACAAATCCCAAAAATAAAAATACTTAAGAGTATCAAAACAATTGAAATCAATAATGAATTACCCTGCATGCTAGAAGTCTAGCAGGGGGTTGGCATTCGGCCAAATTATCTTTCCTAATAAAAAAAACAAACGGAAATTCTACATGGTAGCCCCAAGGTTTTTAAGTTTCTACATGATAGCACTTTTCAAATGCAATTACATGTGGTAGACCTAAGGTTCTTAATTATCCTACCATTTAGCCTTATTAGCTAATTAAAGGTTAAATTGAGTTTTTTTTGTTTTTAATTACTAAACCAAGGTTAATGACTTGACCTAAGCTGAGATTTAGATCCGGGCTAAGTCAAATGGTTTAAGCCCAATTTCAAGACCACCCTTGATTACATCCTCTTCTTCCACCTAAGCATATTCCCTACACTAGTAGAAAAAGGACGATTTGCGTCCCCTCAAGTGCGTCGCACAGACACGGAAACGACGCAAAAACCCAATTTGCGTCTCATGCGTGCCAGAGTACGACGCAAAACAACAACGCACTAGCACCAGGTACAAGCTATTTGCGTCGCACCCTCCATATGTGCGACGCATATGGACCATATGCGTCGCACATCATGAGGGTGTGACGCACATTGCTGCATCCTGGTGAAAAAAATGAAACCCTATCTGCGTCGCATGTATTGAGGATGCGTTGCAAAAGGATGATTTGTGTCGGATGACTTGACCCATCCGACGCAAATTAGCCACAGCCCACTTACAACTATTTAAATGCTTGGAGGCCTAATAAGTCATGTGCGTCGCATGGCCCATGACACGCGACGCAGATGACCCATTAATTTTAATCCAGTCCACAGATCTATCTTCCAAAACCCTAACTTCATATTACATCCAGGCGCCTCATTCTCTCTCACCTCACTCATTCTCACCTCACCTCATTTTCTCTCGCCTCATTTTCTCTCGCCTCATTCTCTCTCACTCTCAAACAACAACCAAAAACTACAAATTTCATCATCAGTGAAACCCTCATCACTTAAAAACATCATAACCACAAAATATCTTCAAAAATTAACAAAAACCCAAATCAAAAAATTCAATTATCACGTTCGCCGGCTTGAAAAAGAATTTTCTGATGGTTCGTCATCATCGAGGTTTGTCGCAATATATTTCATTTTTTTCGCCATTTTTTCTGGGTATTTTCTCTTTCCTCTGAAGTTTGAATCTCAAAAAATCTCTGCATTTTCTGGCTATTTTCGCCATTTTTTTTGGGTGTTTTCGGATCTCGCCGACGAGTGCTACGATCTGGTTTTTGGATCTCGCCGGCGAGTGGTTCTCGGGTTCATCTTCTCAAAAAATCGCCGTCGACAAGCACGAACTCAAAGAGGAGAGACGAATTCAGAAGTTTTTGGTTCATCTTGTCATTCACTATTTTCAGGTATTTTTAATTCACATTTTATTTGTTTTTGCCATAGTTATGTTTATTTTTGAAATAAAAAAAACTATCAAAAAATGAATTTCTTGTATGTTTTCATTTTTTTAACTTTTAAATGAAATTTATTTGGTTTGCAGATCTGGTGGAGGACTGATGGAGGAAGAGAAGAAACTACTGATTTAGGATGTAGATTTTCGTTGTTTAAGTTGTTTAATTCCATTTATTTTGTACCATTTGTATAGTTTATCATTTTAGATTTTCTGATTGCAGAATTATTGTAGAACTCTTGTAGAGAATAAAGAATTACGTTAATTCCATTTTATTTTCTATAATCTGCCATTTGCGCAGTGTTCATAGAACTATAACTCTTGTTCATTTGTTTTGTTTTTTTATTGTATAATCTGCCATTTGCGCAGTGTTCATAAAATTAACTTTTTTTAAAAAAAATACCAATTTGCGTCGCACGTATCCCGAGGTGCGACGCAAATCACTCATCTGCGTCGCACCCTAGGAGATGTGCGACGCACATTACAGCTCTATGTTGGCTGGGAAGACTCATCTGCCTCGCACCGTATATAACGTGCGACGCAAATAACTACTTTTCTGCGTCGTTTTCACATACGACGCAGATCGTTTCTTAGTCATTTGCGTCGAGGGCTTTGGCGTCGTATCAGGGTCCGACGCAAATAGGCGCCTCACATCCGACGCAAATTGCCTTTTCTGTACTAGTGCTACAAAATCTGCACTTACAATACAACCTCCGTGGATTTTGCTCACTGCTAGACATACGAATTTCCAGCAACCTTGAAGGGAAGCACTTGCTACAACTCATTATTTTCATCAACCTGAAGCTTTCATCCATGACACAACAGTAGGATCTAACATGGTGTGGAAAGTTTGTTAAAGATGATGAGTTCATGGTGTGTGGACAGAGAAGAGAAGAGAAATGGATTTATAGGACTATTGGAGAAAAAGGAGGGAAATGGGTTATGGTTTGGGAGGAGGGAAACTGAAATGGAAGGAAAATTTAAAAGGGGTAGGGTAGTAATTACATAATGCTAGCTCAATTAAAAACTAAAATAACCCGATTTAATCCTTAATCAACTAATAAGACTAAATGGTAGGATAATTAAGAACCTTGGGTCTACTACATGTAATTGCATTTGAAAAGTGTTACCATGTACAAACTTAAAAACCTTGGGCTACCATGTAGAATTTCCCAAAAATAAAAATGATGGATGACTAGAAGTATCCTCTCCCTTAAGAGTCTCTCTCTAGCCTCTGTTAGGGTTTGAGTCATGTCCGGTCTTAGGATTGACAAGAGGGGCAACCGCTCAGGGCTCAGACTTTGAAGGGGCCCAAAGTCAAAATGTTATTTTACAAGTGAAAAGTATTTTATTGATAAAGGTCCGAATATGAAAATGCACAAATTTTTAAATGCTCCACTGTCCTGCACAATTAAGAAAAATATTACTGTTCTTTCTCTCTCCTAGCATTAATGTGATAGTGTTAAACTTCCTAAGCAACTTTACCCATATATTGAGACATTAATGTAACTATTTTACCCAAGCTTTTAATCTATATCAATCAACTTAATTTTTTTTGCGAAAAATGTTATTACTGGTCTTCTAGGCTATAACTCTTTATTTACTACCTCTGTTTTTTTAGTTGACCCGTTTCCTTTAGGCACACATGCCAATGAACTATTTTAGGCCTTTATATCTCATTATTAATAAGCAAAAATTACAAAATGTTGATATTATGAAAATATACATTGAGACGAATCTAACAAGATCTCACATGACTATATTTTTCCTTAAGTACAAATCACAAATCCCACATGAATAGTGTCAAAAGTCAAAACGAGTCATGTAAAAAAATCGGAGGAAGTATTTTTTTGGGTAAAATATCTTCTGTTAGACTCAACACCATTGTCTTCTTTTAGACTTCTAGTTCATCTTCTTTTTTTGGGTAAAACATGTTTGCAGACAGCATATGGAAGTTACTGTTTGATGTTGTACGTGTATTAAGAAGTAAACTAGTTTTGTTTGCCCGGATGATGCATCGGGTCAGTTACAATAAACAAATATGTTATTATTTTAAAATTTCATAATTTATTTTGCTACTTTTGTTATCCATTAAGAAATTGAAAAATTCACATTACGACGTGACAAGTAAAAAAAAATGAAAGGTTTGAGTTTGAAAACAATACCTTAAAAGGAATTGTGGTAAGAGAATATGATATAAATATTCTCTTGTAAGTTACGTAATAAGAGTGTTGGAGATGTATATACTTGTTTAAGTCTTTTTAGTTAATTATAATTATTAGAAGACTTTATTATATTTTATTTGTAACTTTAGACAACAAATTCATAATGTATTGATGGTTAAGCTCTTACTATTCATTTCAAAGGTCACGTGTTCGATAACTTGTTGTATGGGGGCTGACTAAGTTCCATACCGATCTACTTAGACCGATAAGTATCGCCATGATCACCATGCTTACTACAGAACCGTTGACTTCGTCAATACCGGTTCCACTAAGATACCCAGACGGTATCCCTCACTAGGCCATTACTCATGGACCTGGGCTTGATCCAATTTCTATCTACATGCGCCTACGGGTCTAAGGATAAAACTTCAATAGAGGATAAAAGTATATCCTAAAGGAATATACCTGCGTCCAACCAATAGGCGCAGAGTCCTACTTGAACAAGAACTCTTGTCTGCTCCTATAAATACCCCGTTGATCTGAGTCATGAGGTACGTTGACATATCACAATCATACTCTACTTGAGAGCTACCGGTTTACCCATTATTGACTTAGGCATAGGAGGGGCGTTCCTCGGATCAACCCCCGAGGCTAGTTTACATGTTCTCTCTTGCAGGAAATCGAACCGGCTTACTTACTAGGGACATACCGGTTTACACCCTAATATTAACTCCATATCGAAACAATTGGCGCTAGAAGAAGGGGGGAACTATACCTTTAAGTCTAAGCCATTTCCTGCCAACAAAACAACCCTCATGGATCCTAATCAACACTTTGGGACGCCGAAAACTAATGAAAATAATGTTCCTATTGAGAAAACACCACCAGGGTTCTCGACACCGATATCGACCACATGACTGACTCGGCCACCAACTGATAAGGGAAGGAAAACTCCTGAGACTCCTCAAGAGAGTATATTCCATACTCTCCAGCATATGTTCACTCCGAAGCAGCTCAGGAGTGCAGCGGAAGTTTTTCAGGCCATGGCCAGCCACATCCCCATCGACAGGTCCACCTGTCAAGCGACCTCTGAGCAGAGCCCACAACCTAGTGAGAAAACTGCACTCACTGGGGACGGGCCTCCAGGGGGAGCGAGGCCGGAATGACCAGGATCATGTGGCCAACTCCAAGACCCCCACGGAGCAGGTTGGGGAAGGGGAGGAAGAAGAGGCTCAGGTAATGGAGGTCCAGCTGTCTTCCCATCCCAGAAAGGGAAGTGAGTACAGACGAAGAGCACCGGTATCCTTACAAAACTCTCCCTTCTCCACTGCTATCCTTCAGGAGCCAATGGAGAAGATCAAGATGCCGACATGTACATATGACGGCAAGACTAACCCGAAAGATTGCCGTCCGTAGCTTTTACATCAGAGGACGCTAAGGGAATCATCTACCCTAGAGGTGATCATGGGTCGGGCCAGGGCTAAAAAAATTGCCCATTGACCGGACCGGGCCTAAATTCGAGCCGAATTTTTGTGTCCAAAGCCCGGTATTTCGGGCCTAAATTAGCGGGATTTTGCAGGCCAAAAAATAGACTAAAAAGTCGTTTTTAGCTTGCCCAAAGCCAAAAAAAAATACGACCAGACCAAGCCGGGCCGAGACCGCCCCGCGGGCCGAAAATTCTGCACAAAACCCGGCCCAAAAACGGGTCGGACCGGGCCAAAATGATCCCCTCTAATCTACCCTCATGATGATCCCCTGGTAGTATCTCTGCAATTTTCAACGGTAATGGTCCATCGCGTACTGGTGGATGGTGGAAGTTCCGCCAACATCCTATACAAAGAATCATTCGAAAAAATGGGCCTCGAAGCTGCATGTCTGAAGCCGATTTCCTACCCAGTAATCGGTTTTACAAGGGCATTTGTCGTCCCAGAAGGAACCGTCAAACTTGCAGTAAAGCTGGGAGAAGGATCTAATTCCAGAGACATGATGGTGGAATTTCTCGTTCACTAGTAGAATAAATGCTTATTGTTGCGGTCATAAAGTGGCCTATTGCGGCGGTTTTGGCCGCGCAGCAATTAAGGGGGCAGCAATAGGTAATAAATATATTGCTGTGGTTTCTATGTAAAACCGCAGCAATAGATTCTTTTTTTAATATTAAATATATAGGTCTATTGCTGCGATTTCTTACCAAAACCGCAGCAATAGATGCCTAACAGGGTAAAAAAAAAAAAAAATTCATTACTCAAAGTGTAAAATTTTTATATAGTTATATAGTACATTATAATATAAACATAGCTACAACAACCTACTGCATGCTAAACAAATTCATTCACCACATTCACATCAAAATCAAAATTACAAATTCATGAACTCTAACATAAAATTCATTCCAAAAAATAAAAATCCTAACATTTAAATAAAAAACATCTACCAGCCTTGTTGACCCAGTAGATAGCCTCGTTTAATTACAAAAAGTATATTAAAAAAATAAGAAATTAAAAATCAAAAAAATCCTAAACAAACATATCTAAGGAAAGGAAAAAAAATGAAAAAAAAAACGAACAAATTCAAATCTGGTATACTAATAACCAAAAAATGAAAAAAAAAAAATCGCTTATCATCACTGAACACTCTGGTCGAGGCCGACTGGGTCGCTGCGGTGCGGGTGCGAGCTGCTGGCTCGCGTGCTCGCGTCGCGTCGAAGCTGGTGGACGACGAAGATCGCGTCGCTCCGTTCGAGGTTGACGAGAGCAGTGGAGTTCGGTGGAAACGCCGGTGAAGGTTGAGGGAGAACGTGTCGCTCCGTTCGAAGGGAGCAGTGGAGTCCAGTGGAAACGCCGGTGAAAGTTGAGAGAGATGAGATAAACGAGACGTTGAGAGAGAGAAGAGAGATGAGAGAGAAGAGAGGTTAAGAGAGAATAGAGGTTGAGAGAAAACAGAAAAGAGACGGTGAGAGAGAGAAGAGAGGTTGAGAGAGAGAGGGGGTTGAGAGAATGGAAGGGAAACGACTGGTTGTGAGGATAAACAGAATGAGAAGGAAAAAACCCTAACACGCGTTTTTAATTATTTTTTTTTAATAATATTGTTGCGGTTTTTACCAAGAACCGCATCAATATAGTAAAATATTATTTTTTAATATTATTTTAATATATTGTTGCGGTTCTTGACCAAAACCGCAGCAATATGTTTAGTCAACTTGTTTTTAAAATTTTTTCTGTTGACACCATATTGTTGCGATTTTAAGAAGAAACTACAGCAATATCTTTATTACATATTTTATATTTATTTTTATGTGATATATTGCTGCGTATGGGTAAAACCGCAGCAATATCACCGCAACAATAAGCAATTATTTTACTAGTGGTTGTTGACGTTCCGGCAACTTACAACGCCATCAGCGGGCGGCCATTGATCCATGACGCCCAAGCAGTGGTCTCCACCTACCATTTAACAATGATCTACACCTCCAATGATGGTAAACTAGAGAAAATCAGGGGGAACCAAGAGTCTGCTAGAGCCTGTTACCTGACAGCCCTCAAGCACTCTGACCACAAATGCCTGGCAGAAATGCCGCCATCAGAACGAAAACGACGCAGTACAGAAAACAATGCTAAGAAAGATCTGTCAATGGAGAACGTTGAGGGAAGGCCGGCAGATCAGCCGCGACTAGCCCGGAAGGTGAGACGGAGGAAATGAGCCTAGAGTTGGAAAGGCCAGAAAGACGGTGAAGATTGGAGCAGACTTGGCGGCAAAGGTCAAGATCAACCTGATCACACTCTTGCGAGATCATGCAGACATCTTCGCCTTCTCGGCAGATGAGATGCCGGTAATTGATCCAACATTCATGGTCCATCGGCTGAACGTTAACGAAGATGTCAGACTGGTAAAACAAAAGAAGAAGAATTTCTCTTGCGAGAAAAATGCAGCCATCAAGGAAGAAGTCGATAAACTGCTAGCGGCGGATTTCATCGAACCATGCGACTACCCAGAATGGCTGGCCAATGTGGTAATGGTCAAAAAGGCCAATGGGTCATGGCGAATGTGCGTGGACTTTACCGATCTCAACAAAGCCTACCTTAAAGACTGCTACCCCTTGCCCATAATTGACCAGCTAGTCGACTCCACTAGCGGCCACGCTTTGCTAAGTTTTATGGATGCTTTCTCTGGATATCATCATATCAGCTTGCTAGAATCTGACAGAGACAAAGCATCATTCATCACGAATGCAGGAGTGTATGCCTACAAGGCAATGCCTTTCGGACTCAAGAATGTCGGTGCTACATATCAAAAGCTAGTAGATAAAATCTTCGAGCATCAGAAAGGCTGCAATATAGAAGTGTACGTCGACGACAGCATTGTGAAGAGTCTCACAGAAGAAGGGCATATCGCTGATCTAGGGGAAACTTTCGCTACACTCCGGCAACACCAGATGAAGCTAAACCCCAAGAAGTGTGTATTCGGATCAGGTCCGGAAAGTTCCTTGGCTTTATGGTAAGCGAACAGGGAATAGACGCCAACCCCGACAAGGTTAAGGCCATCAGCGACCTCCCGGAGCCTAAGAGCATCCGGGACATCCAGAAGCTAACAGGAAGGATGGCGTCACTCACTAGGTTCGTCTCAAAGTCGGCCGACAAAGCACTGTCGTTCTTCAAGATCCTTCGAGGTAATAAAAAGTTTGAATGAGGAGATGAGCAAAGACAAGCATTTAAGGGGGTTAAGGAGCACTTCAAGAAGCTGCCGACAATAACCCAGCCGGAACTCAGGGACAAATTGCAGTTATACGTCTCTGTGTCCGAGAGGACGATAGCAGCCGTATTATTGGTAGAGAGGCAAGGACAGCAAAGCCCGATATATTTTATAAGCCATGTCCTAGCAGGGGCAGAGCAACGATACAAATTGTTGGAGAAGATGGCATATGTCGTACTTATCGCAACAAGAAAGCTGAGACCATACTTCGACTCACATACTATCCAGGTCCTCACTAATCAGCCTCTAGAAAAGGCCCTTCACAAACTCGACAAGATCGGTAGGCTGCTAAAATGGGCAATCGAACTATCAGAGTTCGACATTGAGTACCGGCCTCGCACAACCATTAAGGCCCAGGTACTGGCGGACTTCATCATCGAAACCACCTACACGGAATCATCAGAAATAGTCGGCATCTGGCACATAGCAGTTGACGACTTAGCTGCTCAAAGCGGAGCAGGGGCCGGAGTGGTGATGACATCCTCAGAAGGGGAATTATTTGAATATGCCGTCCGGTTCGGTTTCAAAGCGTCCAATAATGAGGCTGAATACGAAGCAGCCCTGAGCGAACTAAGTCTGAGCATTGCAGATGGTGCCAAAAAGATTCTGATGATCACGGACCCCGGTTGATATCCAGTCAGATCGAGGGCACATATGAAGCCCGCGAGCCCGTCATGCAAAAATATCTGAGTAAGGTCAAAAGCATGACGGCCGGGTTGCAGAGCTTCGAAATCCAGCTGGTGTCGAGAACGGAAAACATGGCAGCAGATGCCCTATCTAAGCTGGCAAGTTCTAGTACCAGCGACAAGAAGCGGCGCGTGATGGTAGAAACACCGACGGAGAGGAGCATCGACAACCCCCTACCCACCATCAACACCATCAGCCAGAGCACAGAATGGTACGACGACATACTAGCCTATAAGCTGGCAGGAACTCTCCCCGAAGATAAGATGACGGCCAAGAAGCTTAAGAGAGACTCACCCTGGTATTGCATCTTCCAGGGTCAGTTGTATGAAAAGGGTTTCTCACTCCCTCTCATAAGGTGCGTAACGACCGGCGAAGCTACAAAATAATAGAAGAAATGCACGAGGGAGTTTGCAGGAACCATATCGGCGGAAAGACACTGACACTGAAATCGTTGCGAGCCGGCTTCTACTGGCCAACTATGCTGACAGACGCACAGAACTACATAAAAAAATGCGACAAGTGCCAAAGTTTCGCACCAGTGATCAACCAGCCGACAAATGATATGCAACCAATCCTCAACCCAACCCCTTTCGCTCAATGGGGGACGGACATATTATGCAATTCATTATCTTTTATATAATTTATTATTACTATTGTATTATTACTTTGTAATTCATTATTATGCAATACATTATAAGATCTTATTTATAGTATTACTATTATTATCTTTTTAATTCTATTACAACTTTTACACAACTTTTATTATTAATAATAATAATTATTATTATCATTATTATAAAACAACACAATAATATATCATAACATAATAATATATTACTAAAAATAATTATATAACCAAGTCATTAATTTATAAGAGCACTTATACAATGTTTCACACTTTCCCTTAAAAAAAATGTTTCACACTTGAGAAGTCGGCAGACTCAACTCTTTTTTTTCATATAAAATAAAATAAGATATACAAACAACTATGACTTGCGCAAAAAGAAATAAATAGCGTGCAACTTCAAATAGCTAGAGAGATTTGGAATTCGGTAGGAAGAGGTATACCGAATCTAAATTTATAATTTGTATCTCTCCGAACTTAGTAGTTTCGTTGTCATGAATTTGAGCTATCATATTTATATATTTCTTATTTTTGCGTCAATCTTATGTTCTTAACACGTGGCTTTTAATTTTTATTATTTAATAACAACAAAATAACTTAAAATAATAATACAATGACATTTATAATGTAACAACAAGATTAATAAAATTACCAATATTAATAACTAATATAATAATAATAAGTACAACAACAACAATAATAATCCTTTTGAACAAATGTAATAGTAAATAATAATACTCCCTTTGTATTTTTTATCTTTCTCACTTAGAATCTTGACACTATTTACAATTAGAGAGAATCTTTTAGATTTTTCTCAATATATAAGAAAAAATATAGTCATGTGGGGTCTTGTTTGATTCGTCTCAATGAGTACTTTATTAATATTCAATTATTATAATTTTTACTAATATGTAATGAAAGATATTTAATAGTAATACTGAGTTTTTAAATATAAGCATGATCTGATCTAGTCTGATCTCATTTGATCTGATCTGATCTGAACTTATTTTTTTTGATCTGATCTGATCTGATTAGATCTGAAATAAACAAAAATAAGGTGAACTGAACATAGCCTAAGGCTATGTTTAGTTCACCTTATTTTTACTTATCAGATTTGATTTAAACTCATTTTTTATGATCGAATCTGATTGAACTTATTTTTTCCTGATCTAGTCTAAACTTATCTTTTATAGAACAAATTATAACTTTGTATTTCATTACTAGTATTAATATTACTATCATTTTGTTATTATGTACAACTTTTAACAACAACAACAACAAAAATCATACTGTAATAATCATTAGTAGTAGTAGTAGCATTTCTTTTATCAATAATCATAATAATCATGATACCAATAATAATAATAATAAGTTATTAAATATAAATATGATCAGATCAAATCTGAAATGATCAGATATAATTTGATCTAATTTGAATTTATTTTTTCTAATTTAAAATGAGTAAAAATAAGATGAAGTAAGCATAAGCTAAGAAGATGTGGCAATTGGCAAAAGAGTTGTTTCCTAGGTGAACCCATATTGAATTTTCTAACCAAATTAAACCAACTGGCAGGCAGCTCAACTGCAAGTGACAAACACACCCTCGGGCCCCGGGCCCCGGGCCCCGGCCCCTCACACATACACAGTCACACACGAACACTCCCTTTTTCTCCCCGTCTTTCCTTCCAAAAATCCGATCATCTTCTCATCTCCCTCGACCACATCGTCATCTTCTCTCTCTCTTTCTCTCATTCTCCCCTCTACTTCTCCGCCTCTCTCTCTCTCTCTCCTCCATTTCTCTCGACAATGCAAGCTCTTCTCTCCCCCACACTCCGCCCTTCATCTCTCTCTCCACTCCACACAAAACCCAATTCTCTCTCCTCCAATTCCCCAAAATGCAAACCCCCAAACAAAGCCTTCTTCTTCACTCCTCGCGCTTCCTCTCAAGTTGCCGTTGCCCCTAAAAGAGAAACTGACCCCAAAAAGAGAGTGGTTATTACTGGAATGGGTCTTGTTTCTGTTTTCGGAAATGACCCAGATGTTTTCTACGAGAAGCTTCTAGATGGAGTTAGTGGGATTGGACCCATTGATCGTTTTGATGCATCCAAATTCCCAACTCGCTTTGCGGGGCAGATCCATAATTTTAGTTCTGAAGGTTACATTGATGGCAAGAATGACAGGCGTCTTGATGATTGTCTTCGTTATTGCATTGTTGCTGGTAAAAAAGCTCTTGAATCTGCTGATCTTGCTGCTGATAAACTCTCCAAGGTTTTTCAATTTTTTTTATTTTTGTCATTTTGGTAGTAGTAGAATTAGTTGGTAGTGTTTTAATTTTGAATTTTGCTTGATTTTTATGTCCTTTTCAGTTTCACCATAATGCATGCCAAGTGTTTGATGAAGTAACTAACTGTATTTCTAGCAATTGTTGTTGTTGGGGTTTTTTTTTTTGTTTCTGAATTTTTGTAAAAAGTTCGATTTTTGTGATTTTGGTTGTAGTAGGAGTAATTAGTGGTAGTATGTAGATTTTGAAATTAGTTTCAATTTTCTGATTTTTTTATGTCCTTTTTTAGCTTCACCATAATGCATACCAAGTGTTTGGTGAAGTTTACAATTGTTGTTGCTGGGTTTATTCTTTTTCTAATTTTTTATGTGAAATTCTAGTGCTTATTTTATACTTTTTTACATACCATAATGCATAGCCTAAAGTATTTTATAGTTTGATTGATGTAACATGAATGTGGGAAACGTTTTATAATCATAATTTAGCTTGCATTTTCTGGTGTATTTATGTCCTTTTCAGCATCACCGTAATGCATACAAGTGTTTGATGAAGTGACTAACTGTTTCTTTTTAGCCATCCTTCTTGTTGGGTTTATTCTTTTTCTGATTTCTTTTGTGAAAATTTTAGTGGGTAATTTTTGAATTTATAATAGTTTGATTGATGTAATATGAATGTGGGAAACATTTATCCAATCATTATTTAGCTTGAATTTGTGATATTTGTGTCCTTTTCAGTTTTCAGCTTGATGAAGTGATTTAGCGTTTTTTACAGGAATGGTTGTTGTTAGGTTTATTTACTTCATTTTTATTATATGTTTGTTTTGTCTCTTTCAGGATGGTTTTGGATGGATTCCAGTGTTTTAAAATTTCGCGCTTGTGATTGGTTTTGAAGTTGCCATTAACTTGTCACTGTGAACTTTATTTGTTGGTATTTTAATAACTTTGTTGGTTGATTAAAACTTTAAAAGTTTTCTATCTTGGTAACTAGGATGTAGCAGAATTTCTCTCTTTTCTTTGCCTAAACCGCAAGTGTGGGTTCGACAAACTTTCTCATATTTAAAATCTTCGATAAATCTTTTAAAAAGGCTCATTTCCGTATCACTGTAATTCGTAAGAATTAGGCAGTCATGTCATGGTGAATTTTCAGCATACATGTTACATTAATCAATATCCGTATAGAATCTTCATGTCTCTGTAGACTGATGTGAGATATCTTTAGTGAAGCAAAGCATTGGGAGTGTGGTACTTTAAGTCTGCATCTGCATGACAATCATTCTATTATCAAGCACATATTGAGCTATATCAGCGCAGGATATTGCATGAAAGGTGAAGGATTTAGAGCATCCTCTTTACCAATTGAGTAAACATCTATGGCATAGTGCTGTTGAAAAGGATTTCAAATTTTAGAAAAACATATAAACTTTGCATCTTTGCTTATATCTGAAATTCAGATGTTGTCTCATAGAACTTGGATTTCTGTGCTCTGAATCCTGATGCTAGCTTTTGTTGCAAATATTTGGGCTATGCTCTGTAGAAAGATCAATATATTTGTTTGACAGCTCTTTGTATGAGATTTGGTTGGATTTTGCAACCTTGTGCAACTTAGTTTGATAACTCCAGCTATATATCTTCAGCTTTTATGTTATGTGTGTAACAATACCTTGGCTTCATGGATGCCTTTTCCTTCTCACCCTGGACCTTCATAAGCTGATTTGATTCATCATTGCTGATATATTAATTCAACATTTGCTTGCAGATCGACAAAGTACGAGCAGGTGTGCTTGTAGGAACTGGGATGGGTGGCCTCACAGTTTTCTCTGATGGTGTTCAGGCTTTGATAGAGAAAGGTCACAGGAGAATAACTCCATTTTTCATTCCTTATGCCATAACTAACATGGCTTCTGCATTGCTTGCCATTGACCTCGGTTTGATGGGACCTAACTATTCCATCTCAACTGCCTGTGCCACCTCAAATTATTGCTTTTATGCTGCTGCCAACCATATCCGTCGGGGTGAAGCTGACTTGATGGTTGCGGGTGGAACTGAAGCTGCAATTCTTCCTATTGGCTTGGGAGGTTTTGTGGCTTGTAGGGCTTTGTCACAGAGAAATGATGATCCCCAGACAGCTTCAAGGCCATGGGACAAAGCCAGGGATGGCTTTGTGATGGGTGAAGGATCTGGTGTACTGGTAAGACTAGCGCCGTCTCTTTTGGCTGGTAATTTTGAAACTATATATGCATTAGTCAGTGATAATATGATACTGCCTATAGCATGTGTTTTGAAGTGATATAAGCTGCTTATGTGGAAATCAGGTGTTGCTTTGTTGTCACCTATATATCTCTGTATGTGAGATGTGATATTGGAAAGTGTTTCATCTCTTGATTTATCCGGTGATTCTTTCGCTAGTAGGATTATTCAAAATCAGTGTTCTTTTTCTTTTTTTTTTTGAAATAGATAGAGCACTATGCAGCTATATGTTGCTTGAATTCACCAGAATTTTTGCAGTTTATGCTTTGAACAGTGATTAAGTTATTGATCAGGTTAGTATAGGATTTTTGAAATCATTGAATTTTTGGATCAATTCTGATCGTGTAGATTCAATGTAAATTATTACCTTTCTGCTCCAGCTTTTCTTCATACTCTTGTAGATTGGTCTTCTCTATCTTTCATGTCAGAATTGCAATTTTTTGGGTTATGATTCCTTGTTAAGCAGAAATTTTATTTTTTTAGCCTTTTCCACTTTTGGGCCTGCATCTTTTTGTGCTCTCGTTACTTTTATATATGTGATGAAGGAAAAGACCATGACATTGATCATTCTGCTTCACCGTCTAGTTGCCGAATGATATTCCATGTTTTATGATTTTTAGTATCCAATAAAAACCTGGTCCAATTGTTCATTGACATAGGTGGGAAAATATCCTGATTTCCTTTTCTTCATGTTGGGTTGGGAAGGTGCATAGGCCCTTTAGTGGAACTGCGGAAGCATTGGCCATACATAGGCTTCAGAAACAGCAGTTCTTTGTGGCATAAAGGGTTATATTTAATTTATTGGACTTAGTTTCTAAAGGATTGTCATGTGCTCTTTTACATACTCCAACTTGGGGTACCAACTATATAGTACAAAAAATAACTTTATGACTGAGACCTCTTCTTACAATCTTAGTTATTCATCATCTATATCCTTGTCTGTTTAGGTGACATATTGCCTTAATGCTCTTAGTTGAGTGCAAAGCTGATTAAATGGATACAAAAGGGTTTTTATGTAGTCTTGTTTTTGCAGTAAGTTAAATTTTGTTTGTATTCTGGATTGCTGACGTACTTCTGTTTTTACTAAATAACTTTACCATGTCCTGTCTTTTTCCTTACTTACATGAGTTGAAGGATACACGTTTTCCCTTTATGGTAAAAGAATTGTTAGATAATCACACTACTTGAAACATTAAGGTAATGGAGAGCTTGGAACATGCAATGAAAAGAGGTGCACCAATAATTGCTGAGTACTTGGGAGGTGCAGTCAATTGTGATGCGTATCACATGACTGATCCAAGAGCTGATGGACTTGGTGTTTCTTCATGCATTGAAAGGAGTCTGGAAGATGCTGGTGTGTCTCCTGAAGAGGTAAGCTTTCTTTTATTGATGGTAATGGCAGCATTATCTCATGGTGTATTGGTGTTTGAATATTCTTCTATGAAATTGATAGGGTACAGAACTTTAGATCCTTTAAACTACATCTTGTTTCACTGTTATATGAAGTCATCTTGTTGTCTGCTTACTATATGTAGCTAATGTATTATACTGTCTTTATCTTTGATAGTAAGTGTTCTGGAAGCAACCTATTGTATATATGCACTTTCTTCCCAAGTGATGCTGTATCTATGTCTTTCTGCAAGAATAAAATGCTTTTTGTGCAATTAATTCACTGCCAAGTGTCAGGTCATGTCAATAAGATGTTGGTGGTCTGTGGTAATGAGACTTTGCAGATGGAAAAAGTGCTTAGAAAAGGAGTCGTAACATGATAGTTATTGAACTTCAGAAGCTAACTGTGCTAAACTTGACCCATCTATTCTTCCATCAAACATTATTCAGGTCAACTATATAAATGCTCATGCTACCTCCACTATTGTTGGTGACTTGGCTGAGGTGAATGCCATAAAGAAAGTTTTTAAAAACACGTCTGAAATCAAGATAAATGCAACTAAGGTAATATTGTCATCTCTTTCTACATTGATTGTGGCTTTTTATTTTTAACATAATGTTTGGATGCTTTTCTTTCTCATGTAAAGTATTAAAAATCCTGTATATTTATATGCCTGCAGTCGATGATAGGGCATTGTCTTGGTGCTGCTGGGGGTATGGAAGCTATTGCCTCAGTTAAAGCTTGTACAACAGGGTGGCTGCATCCAACCATAAATCAATTTGTAAGTTCTGTAGTTATTGCTTTCTTATGAAGGACCTTTTGAATCTTTAGTCACTAGTAACGTTACCCTGAAGCAACTCAAAGATGAGCAAAAATTTAGTCACAAAGCAAAGGTGACCTATGTGGAAGGGTGAGATATAGTAGGATCACCCGATCTCATTTGCTGTTGGTAAAGGCAGACATGTGGAAAGGGTTTTGAGCAGATTTTTAGTGGTCTTAAAAGTAGTATTTATCTAAGTCTTTCTTCTTTTAGACTCGACGAGGTTATAGTGTGCTTACTAGCTTGTTTGGCTCAAAGGCTGAGCAGATGACCTTGGTGTACACTGTGTGATCCCCCCAAATTCATAGTGGAATACAAAGCTTGATTTGGATGAGGCTTTCTTTAGATATTTGTTCGTACGTGGATTTGTCACTGACACTCTTTACAGGCTCACAACCCTATATATATGTCTGTGCTCCATGCTATGTGTTTTTGGCTTGTCCTTTGCAAACTATAATGACTGTATGCTACTGGATCTTAAGTATTCAATAACTAACCTAGAGGCCAGCTTCCATAATGTCTTGTTGTTATCATGCTTATGCCCACTTCTTAACAAGGAATTACTGAATTCTCATCAATTACCATTCACGTATTGCGTTCACAATTTGCCTTTGGTGCAAGGACTTAGATCTTAGCTTATTATGTTCAGACTAAGGATTCTTTCCATAATCTTTTCTAACACTACAAAGGTAATTTGGGCAATCGAAAAAGAAGAGGTAATTTGAAACTTTTGATTGTAAGAATTTGTCGTATTGGCATATTGCTATGAGCTGTCATAGCTTGGACACATTAAATGGACTTCAATTCAAAGATTGGAAATTACATAAACTGAAGATGGTTTGCAAACATTAAAGGGGGGCTTGAATCTCTCCCATCAAATCTATTAAAACTTAAAGAAACTTTCACCAATATCCAACATGATTTCCTTCTCTCGAATTTTCTCTCTCTGTCATTTCTTCCCTAACTAAATGCTAAATGCCTATCTCTATTAAGCTACTAATAACTAACTTGTAAAGCTAGTCCTAAAATACCCTTCCCCCTTATATCAGTTCACTGCACATATATAAAATTTATTGACTAAATACACTATTATTTTATGTCTTTGTTCATACTTCATAGTAAAGGAAAGAGACTAGATCTAGTCATCATTATTGACCAAACATATTTCTTGTTTCCCTTTCTAGTGCCTATATATGTTGCCAATAAAGCAATCTATAACTATCTTAAACATATTACTGCAGGATCCGGAGCCATCAGTTGAGTTTAATACAGTTCCAAATAAAAAGCAACAACACGAAGTGAATGTTGGTAAGATTTTCGGCTTTTTCTTGAATATTCCTTGTTTCTGGAAACTGTAGGCACATTGTCCCTTCCCCTTAAGGCCTCAACATTAAGATTTTAATATGGTTGTGGATGTATAACTTTATGAGTTATATTACCCCAGCCAATGTGAAATCAAAGTGAGGTGGTATATTGACGGGAGTCTTGCCCTGCTTTACAAAGTTTAGTTTATTTTTGATATCATGTACTAGACAATTGAATTGACGACTGCAAGATAAAATTGCATATCACATACTTCCTTCGTATTTTAATAGTTGTACTCTTTTAAGGACTTGACACATTCGGAAATGCTCAAAAACTTTGAGAATTAAGATCTCTAATGTCAAAATTGTAACTAGCTGATTTTACGAAGATACATTTTGAGACTAATGTAACAAGATCCACGTGACTATGTTTTTCTTTATGGATACATGATAAAAGAGTCAAAGTAGAGTATGTGAATAGTGTCAAAGTCAATATGATGCAACTATTGAAAAACGGAGGTGGTACTAACCTTTGTCTACTCTTACCTTTATCGCTTTTCATGTACATGGACAACAGAATTCTGGACCAGCCAAGTTTTCCAGCCAGATATTTTGATGCTTGATTGGGGAAGGCATATTGGAAAACTTAATTATTATGATGTTATTCCCTCTTATTTTTAAGTTGCCTCACTTTGACTTTTAAGATCGTCAATGCACAGATTATACCATTAATATATTTAGCTATCTATGCGAAAAGTTTATAAAATGTTAATATTTTGAAAATCAACATTAAAAGCCAATGACTTTTACATAATAACATCATGGTCAAAGTGGAACTAATAGTTTGACTGAGGGAGTACTATCTTTTAGGTAACGCTGTTTCTAAGCAAAGTCACACTATAATTTCTGGACAAACGGAGCTTAAAACTAATTTTTAGCTTTTTTTCTGACAAGTGATCATCTCTCCTGCTCGGTTACTATTACATATTAAGGCTAATTAACTCATGTCATGTCTTGCAGCTATTTCAAATTCTTTCGGGTTTGGTGGTCACAATTCAGTTGTGGTTTTCTCTGCCTTCAAGCCTTGATTATCGGCTTAATGAGGTTTCATGGACAGCAAGGAGTTTCTTACAATGTATGCTTTGTAACTTTTGAATAATTGTATTCTTCCCATTCTTCTTTACCCATTAAATGAGTCAAAAGGAAGCAGGGGTTGCAGACGCAATCGCAATTTCCCAAAAAATAACAGTCAGTTGAAATCGTAGCATAGAAAACTAGTAACTCTTTCACTTTTGGTCTTATTTCTTTCAACTTTTAAGCTAGTGTAGTGATCAGCGGCTTTATTCGGTTATATGTTGTGCAGAGGATTTTGTGGCTAGCAGAAGAGTGTGGTAATGTCATCATATGTCCTCTAGTCTGTACTGGACGAATTGGTTGTATGATTACGAGTCATTTGTTCATCGGTAGATTAGATGATTATATTTGAAATTTGAATGTCTAGTTTTGATAGAAAGGCTAGTTTACTCTTTGATTTGTGTTTGAAAATTACTTGTTTCTGACTTTTGTAGTAACCATCTTGAGGATTTAGCTCATTTAATCTTCACAACCTTATTTTCTTTTTTTGACAAAACTAGCCATAAGTTGCGCATTATTAGAATATTTGGTTATACTCACTCCACGCCTTCCTTACCATTTTTAAAGTTTGGTCAGTTTCCTGGAAACTTGAGCTGAATTCTAATAAAAAATAGAATATAAAATTTCTCTACAACACTTGGCGTTTAACACTTAAAATTTCAAATTTATCACAACCCAGCCTATCTAAAATCACATATCTATCATTATCTTAAGCAAGAACCATGGAGGCTATAGAATCTAATTTTTGCCCAATAAAGAAACTTTTTCCAAGAAAGAAAATAGGAATGAGTTACTAAGTGCAACAAATATTTGTTATAAGCAAAATAGAGAATGATCAAACTCATCAAAGTGTCCTAAAATCAAAGTCTCAACTCTGAGATTGTTGTCATGATGCCATCCAACATGGTTAAAATTGCTCTTTAAAGTGATGGCAGAATTACCATCATTCCGACTCTTTGGAACAGAAAGAGGAATCAAAGATAAGTCATAGAATCAACCTTCTTGAAGTATCTTTTTTTTTCTTTCTTCTCTTTTCTTTTTGTTTTCTTGAATTAAATTTTTTCCTTCAATAATGCCAAAAAGGGGATTAATTCCCAAAATGTGCCACAAAAAATTTTATTTCCCTGCGTACCGTCCACGTAGGACGGCACGCGAAAAAAAGTTTTTTTTTTGTTTTAACGGAGGTAAACCGCTACTCGGAGTAGCGGTTTACTTCAAACAAAACCGCTACTCCGAGTAGCGGTTCATTCACATAAACCGCTACTCACAGTAGCGGTTTTAATGAGTGAACCGCTACTCTGAGTAGCGGTTTCCTCCCTCGGGTAAACCGCTACTCCAGGTAGCGGTTCATTCATTAAAACCGCTACTCGGAGTAGCGATTTTGTACCCACTACACACCTCACTGCATTGTTTCCACATAACTGGCCAACTGCCAGAAAGCCAAAAAAATTCCAGCAATCCCAAACAAACATCCAACCTGCGATTCCAGCAATTCCAAACAATTATCCAACCTCCAATTTCAACATTATCCAACCTGCAATTCCAGCAATTCCAAACAATTATCCAACCTCCAATTTCAACATTATCCAACCTTTAATTCCAGCAATTCCAAACAATTATCCAACCTCCAATTTCAACATTATCCAACCTGCAATTCCAGCACCAAATTCCATTCAACAACACCAAATATAAGCCACACATTGATCACTCATCACCAAGTTCATACACATTCAAATGTATGTAAAAAAATTTTAGTTACAAGTTAGAGTGAGAAAATAATGTTAACTAACTACATAAACAATAAATGAAACTTCTAAAACCCTCTCTTCTTCTTTTGTGAAGGTGTAGATGAGCTAGGTGTGCTTTCATGAGTCTCTGCAATGGCATCAAGAGAAGGGGGAGTAGTGTCAGAACGTCGTCGATAGGCCCTCTGAGTGACTGGAGGTGAAAGCAAAGCTGACGTGGTAGATATATGGGCAGCAGACGTAGAAGATGTAGAAGTCGATGTATATCCAGCAGAAGTAGGCACGCCCTGTACGATGTGGCCATGTCCAGCTCGGCCAACAGCATCAACACACAGTCCCCTCATAGTCTGCAATGTCTGCGCATACAACTCACGCACCATATCTGGAGGCAATGACTCAGAAGCCTCTAGCACAGTACCGCACCTATGAGCAATATCAGATAAAGTATGTGCCTGAATAGAAAGAAAAAATACATATTATATAGTTGTATAAATAAATAAAAGTGCAACTAAAAATCAGTGAACTTACCAGTACTATATCTGCAGACGCAGGCTGATAATGTGTAGAAGGTGGTCGCCTCGATGGATTCGTCAGGCGTAACCTCGTGATGCGACGAAACCATATCATATACTCGTCAAAGGCATGAGTACGACCACTAAAAGGAGTGCCCTGAACTATGTGTCCCTCGCGCTCATCCCAATGTGCAATGTAAGGTCGATGTCTGAGCGGATAGTTCTTGTTCTTCGACCTCCGATCTATGGCATGAAGGGTTGTGCTCGTATCAGAAGGTGCGGGAATCGTCTGCTCGAATCCAAACTGGCGCATAACTCGACCAGGGAAATGGAACTCTACAATTGTCGAAACAGATAAGTGGGGCCATTGTGCGCCATACATGTCGATCAGCTCGACATATAGCAGGTAACAACGCCAGTCTCGCATCAGTATATGGCTGCCAAGTCATCTACAAAAAATAGAATCTTACAAATATTAGGCAAAAGAAGAGTCTACCAATGTATATAAGTTAGGCAAGTACGAGCCTATGTACCTGCTCGTCCGTCTGATGGTCAAGTGCATCCCTGTAGTAAGGAAGCCCACCTGCTGTGTGGGACCTACTGATGTGTACTCGAAGCCAACTGAAAAGAAATATACGTTATTATCCATGAGAAAAATGAAACTAAAGAATGTTAACAAATGTGAGACATTGAATATTACCTGACAGCTAAGGGGTCAATCCCCGAAACATGCTGGGAGCCTAAAATAGGAACGGCCTCGTCAAACTGTGGAGGTGGGTCCCGTACCCTCGAAATCCGAGGTCTGCCAATGTGTATGTGCTCCCATGCCCAAATCTGTAACAACAACACAGGGCCACCTAACTCCCTCGCACCCCTATGTGATGCTCGACATAGCTGCCGATACAGGTATGCAAGGGTCGCACTACCCCAACTATATGTCCCTGCTACGTCGAGATCAGCTAAAAGTGGGAGATAAAGAACCTGGACTGCATCTCCACTCTTGTCGGCAAAAAGAATGGACCCCATCAATGCAAGAATGTAAGCCCGGGCAAATCGCTGTACAGTCACCTCATCAGCATCATTCGGCAACTGAAAAAATGTTGCCGAAGCCATGTCAATCTCAAAGACGAACCCTGGAGAACTTTGGGCTCGTTCTCCGGTGTGTTGGGCCAAATCCCTAACAACTCAAAACTAATGCAGCCCAGTTACCCTCGCTTCGACCAGTAACAGGTGCCCCGTGCACTCTAAGTCCAAGGATAACAGCGACATCCTCCAAAGTAATCGTCGCCTCCCCAACAGTCAAATGAAATGTATGGGTCTCCTGCCTCCATCGCTCCACTAATGCCGTCAGAAGTGGTCTATCAATCTCCAAACCTCCCCCTACCAAACGATGTATGCCGAGAAAACCAGCCCGCTCCACATACCGAAGAACCCTATCGTGAACTCCCAGTCAAGATAGAGACTGTGATGATGCAACCGACACGATAGTACCGTGTCCGCTACTCCCCTCCAGACATCCTCACTCCGATGCTGGTCCTGGAGGGTGAGAACGCTGCGATCAGTGGGGCCGGGAAAGATGGACTGCGCCATCGACCTAATAAGAAAAAAATATATATACCGGAATCTGATGAAATGAGAGGATGGTCTCCACATGTTATGTCTCCTAAACAATTGCTTGCATGTGGACCAACATATCGTACAATTTTGAATGAGAACGACTTAGTCATGATTGCACGCAACCTCCATGGACAGTGACACACTTCCTTTCTAGCACATTCAATGACATACTTTGTGGGCTCTGACTCTAACACCCGAAACATCTGGTTTCTAGAGATCGACCATGCTTTCACAAAATTCTTTAATTGCTGCAATGAGGCGAACTCTTGTCCTATCTCAAATTCAGAAGCCACAGTTAATGAACCAGTGACATTCCAAGTCATCCATGAATCTATTAACCTTTGATCAACTTCGTCAACTCTAAGCCAATCTTGTGAAGGAACACCAGCCTTTATTGCCTTGTCAGCTAATTCTCTTGCATCATCATCCTCATCCCTATCAGAATCCACATGCTCCTCCTCGTTTCCCAAAAAATCAACATCATTTTGATGTAGAGTGTCAAGATGGAATGTGGATGGTATGTGGGGAGACGAAGCAGGAGAAATAAACTCATTCATGTGCTGATTTACATAATGTGGGTCTGACAACATGCTAGTAAATGATTCAAATTGCATATTAGGAGCTGATGTCGGTACCTCCATGCTATCCCTAAAGTCCATTGAAGGTACATAACCCACATTACTTTGCACATTTATCTCTTTGGGAACTTGTTCAATGTACACCTCCATTGCCATGGCTGACGTTTGTGTCACTGAAAGCCACATAGCACTCAGTGACTCGTCATCCTCTAGTGCAATTGGCACATATTTTCCCGGCATCGGATATCTCATAAACAATTTCAGTTCCACATACATACGATCACATCCAACAACGTCATATACCCTATTCAGAATCTCTTGAAACATCATACCGGAATTGATGAACAAAAACTTTTTCCTTCCACCTCTATACACAATATCAACATCATTTTGAGATAATTCACCATTCCAATAAAGGTATAGAGGATATTTAGGTTGTTCCATATTCTACATACAAAAAACATAATGTTTAATTAAGTTATTCTTATTCTACATATTCAAATAATGACACTATTTTTCACCTATACTAGTAGTATTTACAACATAAACACAACAATTCATGCAAAATCAACCATCACAAAATGCTCAAATTCATTTTTAACCAACCAACAACTAAATTATACTAATCAAACAACTAAACAATATGCTAATAACCTTCGAATTATACTAATCACCTTCCAATTATACTAACCTTCCAATTGATACAAAATCAACCATCACAATATCCTAAATTTTTAATCATCAACAACTAAATTATACTAATCAAACTAAACAATTTCCATCTAACAAATATGGCATGCTACACAAATTAAATTAAAAAAAAAACAAAAAAAATACTCACAAAGATGGATGTGGTCGGAAGAGAGAGAGCAAGAAGTGACGGACTGTCGTCGGTCGCCGGCGGTGAGGAACGTGCGCAGCGTCGTCGGAAGAGAGAGAGAGGAGAGTGATTTGAGCACGTCGTCGGAAGAGGAGAGAGGGAGAAGTGATTGTGAGAGAAAAAAAATTTCAAGCACCTGTAAATTGGGAAATTGGGATTTAGGTCTGATTTGGGGATTTTTATAAACCGCTACTCGGAGTAGCGGTTTCCTTAATGAACCGCTACTCCGAGTAGCGTTTCAAACGGGTCCAAAAATCTTGTAAACCGCTACTCAGAGTAGCGGTTCATTAAAGAAAACCGCTACTCAGAGTAGCGGTTGATTTTAAATATAATCGCTACTCTGAGTAGCGGTTTTTATGCATTAACCGCTACTCTGAGTAGCGGTTTTTATGCATTAACCGCTACTCTGAGTAGCGGTTTTACTGCAGTTTTAAAAAAAAAAAAAAATTCGCGTGTCGTCCTACGTGGACGGTACGCAGGGAAATAAAATTTTTTGTCACACATTTTGGGAATTAATCCCCTTTTTGGCATTATTCAAGGAAAAAATTCAATTAAATTGTTTTGGATTCTGTTTCGGGAAAAAAACTTATAGAGTAGAAGGAATAGTTGAGAGTAAATGTCAAGGATTGTTGAAGATGGCTAGATGCTCAGTGAGTGTTTCGGGACCTGAAATAACGAAATTTAGACTACCCCAAGGTGTTTCCGGGATTGCCCCCCGACGATCAAGTCAGTGAAGGAACTTAACGGTTAGTATTGAGTGCTGGGTGTAGAATTCATTACCTCAATAAATGGGGAGCTCTTCCCTAATAGGCGTTGGGAAGTGTGAAAATTGACCATCAGGCTGAGATTTCTTGAAAGGCCGACTTGTAAAGTTTCACAGGGCAATATCGAAATTTCGCTATGGATTGGGGGAACCAGAGGTATATTGGGCCTAAACATTATTGGGCACAAACAAGTTCGTTGCAATTGTATTGAGGATTACGATGTTATTTTCGACAATTTGTTCCTAAACGTATTTTCCCGTTAAATTGATCCCACATGTTATTCGCTAAATTATATCATGTTCCAACACAGAAATAGGCAAGATTTACCCCCCTTATCTATAAAAGCTATCTTCATGGATCACACCCATCATACATTCCGTTGAATTTTCTCATCCATTATAAAAACATCCAACAAAATTCTTGATCCCCCAATTTTTTTGTCCTTTAATTTAAATAGGAAAATATTAATTTTGGGCAGTTTATACAAACCAAATAACCTTCTCTATCTTATTAGATGTTAGTGTATTTCGAAGTGCAATCCCTCAACTTTCATGTCGCTTTTCTTTAGATTACTTGGTATTCGAGTTGGCGATATAACTGAAAGTGATTTGAGAAGGACTAAAACAATTGAGACCAAGTTTGAAAAGATTTCTTGCTTGTCAATTATTCATTTACAACACAAAGGATTTACAATTTCGAGTCAGCCCTATATTTTGTGTCACCCATATTATTATTTCTCCCCTTATTAAATATTTCACTATACTTCGTTTTATTAAATTATTATTTTTTATTTTTTTACTGTTTTTTTTTTTGGCATTTGTTTATTGTTGCATCCGTCTTTTCAATCAAATGATTTTTTTTCGACAAACCAATTCATTTAAATATAAACCTCCATGCTATATTATGCCCATATTTATACAATATTTTTTTCTCCCGCCTCTCTTTCTTCTTCCATAACTACCACTAACCCCTGCCAGCACCCCACCCTTACAGCCCCCAGCCCCCACCCAACCCCCACCTACAAAAATGAGCAAAATTTTACTTTATTATTGTAATGCATCATATCATCTAAAACTATCAATAACAATATCAACCAATTTCTAAAATATTATACAATATTTTGCATATAATAAAAACTAAATAAAAAGGTAAACAGATGTGTTGAGTGCTAAAAATTCAAGTAGTAATAAACTTGTCTAGTTAATAACATATATTTAACATTTATAAGTGAATCTTTGTACGAAGTGAATTTGATATTGTCAATGATTAATATAGGTAAACATACTGTATCTATGTATTCACATTTTGCTGAGTAAATTTTTCACCAGTATATATAGAAAATTGAATTACAATATATACATACAAACTAATAATCAATAGTGACTAATAAATTTCGAATCTAATGAATTAATCTAATTAAAAATGCCAATATATAATTTATTTTGTAAGGGTTCGAAAAATACATTCTTATAAATAAAAAGGTGTAACATTATTAGCTTTTGTAAATTTATCATATGAGTTTGGACTTTTCTAATTCTCTTTCATTGTTTCTCCTTCTATGCTTGCATACTATCAACAATTTCACACAAGCATGTTATTATATGATAACATCTTGCTTACTTATATGATATAGCTTCTCACATTGGCCATGGATACTCTCTTATTATGTAGTAATCCTTACACTTTTATCTCTTTTTAATTTGTATCATAAAAGTAAAATCACTTTGACTTTTGGAAAGTATCATTTTATCTAAAACAACTTCATACAACTACTAAAAACTAAAGGTCTCAACTCTCACACACATTCTCTGATTTTAATAAGTATACTTTGCTATCTTCTATCATATATGTTAATTAATTAAATTAGAAAATATCCCACTAATTGTCTACTTTTAGGACAAAAGGAGTATTATTATCTATATTTTCCCTACGTTTTTATATATAGAACCCGTGCATGATGCACATGATTATTTTTTTTGTTCAATAAGTATATGTACATGTCTTTAAATAGATTAATTCAATTATAAAGAGTCTGGATTATAAAGTAAGGTTATATAATCTATTTTAAAATAGTATGTGAGGTTATTTATGATTTTGATAAAGTAAATACTTATATTATGAGAAAAGGTATCTACTAATGTACTCCATCCGTTTCCTAAAGATCTTCCCTCTTTC
Organism: Beta vulgaris subsp. vulgaris; assembly: GCF_026745355.1. Lineage (NCBI taxonomy): Eukaryota > Viridiplantae > Streptophyta > Magnoliopsida > Caryophyllales > Amaranthaceae > Beta > Beta vulgaris. The sequence goes on from NC_079209.1 coordinate 23,307,643, forward strand.
CGTTTAAGGGTGTTTCCAAAAGATCTTCCCTCTTTTACATTATTCCTTATTTGGCAAAACAAATTTCCCTATTTACCCTCTTATGTCACTATCATATGGTCCATCATTACATTATTAATTCAATTTTACTCTCTTTCTCTCTCCTACTTTAACCCCTTTTTATTTGTTTATTTATCTTAACCCCTTTCTCACTCCTACTTTACTCACACCATGCCCCACACAACTTGATTTTCCTTGGTATCTGTAGGAACAGTAAGTGGGAAGATCTTTAGGAAACGGAGGAAGTATTTGGTAAATAAAAACATAAAAATATTTGGGTTTGAAAACCAAATTCATTTGTCTCTTTCGTGCCTTCTTGAGAGGATGCGAGACAAAATTAAGTATTTGTGTTGTAAAGCTATAAGTTAGGACATCCGACATATATAAATGAGTCTAGCAATCTTTGTGTCATCTTCTAATTAATCAATGAAAGGTTGAAATGATAATTAATCTTCCATAAATGAGTAAAGGTATCTATACAAATATATTAAATTAAAAGGCGTGCATGACAATGTATATACGCCACTTGGCACCTCTGTTACTCCACTATAGAATTGTCAAATGTGTACATAAGTCACGTCAATTAACAAAAATAAAATTAGCTTGCAACAAGATTTGAACCCATAACCTCTTGCTATTATACATGACACAATTATCATCTCAACCAATTTTTAATCATGCTTTAAGTGTCCACATTATTATATTTATACGGTTGTACCTTTTAAATGTTGAGTTTTCCTTAACATATTATAATGGGAATGGAAAAAAGTGCATATTGAGTTCGAAAAACAATACCGATCCGGGGAAACGTCTGGGCCTAAATATTAGCTTATAATACAAAGAGAGCTTAATCTAACAATACAAAGATGTCTCTTCACTACAACAAAAACTGGAATATGAAGCGGTGGATAGAGAACAGTTAAATATGTTAAATTGTTTTGTAAGATATAACGATCTTCTATCACGATAATTTTGGAAGATGGCAATATAAAACGGCTATCTTAGATAACCATTTTGCTGGTTTGCAACATAATAAAAATTATTAAGTTAATAAAATAGTATGGTGAATCAGTATCCACCCAATTGTTCGGTATACTTTTTCAACTTTAGCCATATATTCACATTTAAATTTTGAAGATTACGTTACTTCTATTAGTGAGCTTCGTATCTTTCTTTATACATTAAATCTAAGTTATCATGCATTTTTTGCACGCTTCATGTATCCCATTCTTTATAAAATAAACCTTAACCCATCAAACTCACCTTTCTCTCTCTCTCTATCTCTCTCTCTCTATCTCTCTATCTGAGTTCTTATATCACCAGATTTTTCTCACCATCATCGCTCAACCTTACCACCGAGTGCACCACTCATGCTCTAGATATGACAAACTCGAAGTTTTAGACACCCAAATCAAAGATAACTCTAAAACAAAATTGTCTTTTCAATTAGCAAATTTATGCATGTTCTAGATTTTTATCCGTCCATTCCGGCAAAATAGGGCCTTATATTACATATTTATAATCAATAAGAACAATACGCAAAAGTTCTATCATCACATATGTTTTATATATATATATATATATATATATATATATATATATATATATATATATATATATATATATATAGGGTTGAGATCCGGTGAGAATAGGCCCCTATGTGAGAACACTTTTTTATGTGAGAATGAATCTCATCCGTAGGTTTAGGCTTAATCAAGTGGCTCAAAATTTTTCAAACAATATAAACTAAACTAATTTTCTCTCTCCTCCAAAACAGTCGGCTCGATCAACTTTTTTTTCTCTCTCTCACTCACGTTCATCTCTCTCCTCCTAAAAACCTGATTCAAGAACTAACAAAGAAGATCCAACTTCCTTATCTGACAGAAAACAAAATACTATTTACCTAATAACAATTAACCTAAAATCGAAGAAGATTACCAAGAGAAATTAAAAAACGACATTGAGCAACTAAGCCTATAAAACTATGAGAAAATATCATAGTGACCATGTGTTATATCATAATAACCTATCTACCACATGTTTAAAGAAATTAGTCAAGAAAAAAAATTTATTATTTCCATATCATGGTAACCCTCTACTATATCATAGTGAGCCTCTGCTGTATCATGGTAACCAACACAACCCTCTGCTATATCATAGTAACCAACACAACTGTCTGTTATATCATAGTGACCCTCTACTGTATCATAGTAACCAACACACTTTCTGGAAAAATAGTGTCGAATCCGCAAATAATCGAACTAAAACTTTGAAGAACTAAAACTCCATGAACGACGATGCAGAGAAGAGAGAACGAGAAGATGTGCAAAACTTTAGAGAGAGAAAAAAAGTAGCGCGAAAGGGGTGGGAAAGAAGGGGGTAAGGGTTAAACTAAAATACGAAAATGTCATTACTCATAAGTGTATTTAGAATAGTTAAATTAGATTAGATCCAAAGGTCCAGATTTGTTCTCACATAAAAAACTGTTCTCACATATTGTTCTCAGATAGAGAATGTGTTCTCAAAGAGTCATCCTCTCTCTCTCTATCTATCTATCTATCTATCTATCTATCTATCTATCTATCTATCTATCTATCTATCTATCTATCTATCTATCTATCTATCTATCTATCTATCTATCTATCTATCTATCTATCTATCTATCTATCTATCTATCTATCTATCTATCTATCTATATCTATCATCTATCTATCTATCTATCTATCTATCTATCTATCTATCTATCTAATCTATTATCTATCTATCTATCTATCTATCTTTTATCTATATCTATCTATCTATCTATCTATCTATCTATCTATCTATCTATCTATCTATCTATCTATCTATCTATCTATCTATTATCTATCTATCTATCTATCTATCTATCTATCTATCTATCTATCTATCTATCTATCTATCTATCTATCTATCTATCATCTATCTATCTATCTATCTATCTATCTATCTATCTATCTATCTATCTATCTATCTATCTATCTATCTATCTATCTATCTATCTATCTATCTATCTATCTATCTATCTATCTATCTATCTATCTATCTATCTATCTATCTATCTATCTATCTATCTATCTATCTATCTATCTATCTATCTATCTATCTATCTATCTATCTATCTATCTATCTATCTATCTATCTATCTATCTATCTATCTATCTATCTATCTATCTATCTATCTATCTATCTATCTATCTATCTATCTATCTATCTATCTATCTATCTATCTATCTATCTATCTATCTATCTATCTATCTATCTATCTATCTATCTATCTATCTATCTATCTATCTATCTATCTATCTATCTATCTATCTATCTATTATCTATCTATCTATCTATCTATCTATCTATCTATCTATCTATCTATCTATCTATCTATCTATCTATCTATCTATCTATCTATCTATCTATCTATCTATCTATCTATCTATCTATCTATCTATCTATCTATCTATCTATCTATCTATCTATCTATCTATCTATCTATCTATCTATCTATATATATATATATATATATATATCAAATAACTGTATTATTCTGCCATGTACATTCCAACTTTTACAATATGTGTGCTAAGTAATAAATTATTTATACAAATTCACATCCATTATTGTAAATTTTATAATAATATAAAGCAAATGAATTTCATAATTCCACCATGTCTAGTAAACATGTCATCTTATATAATATTATATAATTCTAACTTATGATATTAAATATTTTGCAAATTTGTAATATAATTATTTCTCACATTCCTTCATAATTGTTAGTAGAAATATCAAAATTCATTATTATTCTAAAAATGACTAGCAATCTTTGACTTATTAAAGTGTTATATCACGATTCTAATTTCCAAATATAACTTAAAAATAATCTCAAACTATGATTTACAATTATTTTCCTCGAAATTTCTTTTTACAACAAAAAACCATGATAAAATTACTTTGCAATATCTTCAGCTAAAAATTTCATTACATCAACAAAAGCTTCTTCCAACTAAACAAAGAAATCATTAAACTTTTCTTTGCTAATGCATGTGCTACCCTTAACAAAGCTGAATCCAACTTCATCACATTGCTCCAAGAGTAAATTGACATCATGCAGTATATGACCTAAAGGAGAGTTTTCCTTCTTCTTTCTCTTGGAGGATTCATATGAAAGTAATTCATTTTTCAAAGCAATAAGTGTATAGAAAAAAAAACATATTGGAAATCACTTCCTTTGATATACCAGCTATTTAGTCTTTTAGTTTTCATGGATAAAGAAAGTATTTTGATATATACCAGGTTCTTTTGATGCTAAAAAGAAATTTCATAATTTGATATTATACAGTTTTATAGCATATCAATATTTATGGATGTAATAACCATAACCATACAATGATTGCAATCCATAACATCAAACATGACAATTTAAAATAATACCACATCACTCACATGGATGTAATAACCTCATCGGGTCTTAGGCTGAACATTTTAAATAAAAACATGATCTTTCATCCTTGGTACACAATGATGATTTCTACAATGTATGTAATTGATCCTATCTTATAGACATAATTGGAGTATTCTCCGTACAACAAACCTTGATCCCTTCACCATTATAATAAAGCTTAAATTCAATACTCTAGGCTTTATAAAAATCAAAACTTTTTGCAGTTGTGTGTTACCTGACTTCCACATTAACTGATTTTTCAAAGGTTGTTGATGTATTTTTTTTCGGAATCTTTGACGATGCCAAAAGATGCGATGAAAGACCTTGCAAACTGCCAATATGTTTCCCCTCTCTGTTAGAAGATATTTATAGGGGGAATATGTACCATGAGGCTTTATATAGTTATATTTCCTGAACAAAAGCATAGTATAATGCCTAAATAATTATGGACGAATAAATGGTAGATTTATGCATTTACTATTAATCATCAACCAATATCAATTATCAATATTTGCCATAATTTTGGTTCATAATCAATGACATATCTCGGTTGGTCATATTTATTGCCTATAGTAGATTACAATTTATCAATCTATTGCCTAAAATAAAGAAATCACATTCCTAAGATTACGAAATCAAATTATGTATATGGCTGACACCTACAAAGTATTCTTTTCTTTTAATTAGTAAGGATTTGAAAATCGAAAATCAGTTGGCAATTGGTAATTAAAATATGTATTTTAAAAATTCGAAATTAAGATTGATTGCCAATTAATATAAGCAAAATTAAGGTTGATTGAGAAATTCAAATCCTTACCATAAGTTATGTTTTTTTAGTGATCATGCATGATAAATCTTTACTATTTATACACAAAAATGCTATGTGAAATTCGAATATTTAGGTCAATTGGCTAATTAATACCCGAAATTATGGTTGATTAACAATTAGCATAAATCATGCATGATTCATAAATTATTTTCATTATCATATTTGAAATCCGAAAAATTACTAATATGGTAATAACTGATTTCCGGCCAAATTTATATGAGGATTGAGAATCATGATATAAATTGACATAATTAACATAGATAATTACCTAAATTTACGATTTCTGAAAGTAACACTAAATTTTTTTCCGACCAAACTAAGTGGAAACCGAAATGAAGAGACTTCATTTTGTGAAACTCTAGAATTGTTTGGTTTGACTGAACTTAATATTTAGGATTTAGGGCATGTTCTCTTCGGCGTAAAACAGCTGAACTGAACTGAACTTATTGAAGCTGAACTGAACTGAACTTATTGGAGATGAACTAAACTGAACTGAATTGAACTGAATTGAACTGAACTGAACTGAACTGAATTGAATTGAATTAAATTAAATTGAATGAAACTGAATGTTATAAATATATAAACAATATATTAAACAATAATAATATAAATATTAAATATTAATTATAATGATAAGTAATAATAATGAATAATAATAATAATAATAATAATAATAATAATAACAGTATTTTGGATATTTTTAAATGATAGTTATAAATAAATAATATTAATAATCATAAATTATTAATAATAATTAATGATAATAATGATAATTAATAATAATTATTTTATATTATTTGTATTAATATATTAATACTTGATGATGATATATAATAACAATAATATCTAATTAGAAGTAAATTAATATTACTATTTTAATAATTAGATTTAATAATATAAAAATATTTAGTAATAAAAATAATGATTGGGTCGGACCGCGAAAATTACATCATAAAATGTCTTGATGAGATTTGATTGGTTTATGGGCTAAAAAAAGTGGGTTTATTTGTGCTTTGACCTAAACCATGCATGTTCCTCCTAATAATAATAGTAATAATAATGAGTAAAGGTATAATAAACAAAATAATATATAGAAACAACAATAATAATACTACTACTTAATAGTAATGATATATATTTAAATAATAATAATAATCATAATAATAATAATGATGATAATAATAATAATAATAATAATAATAATAATAATAATAATAATAATAATAAGAGTAATTAGTAAAATAAATTATACCAACATAATAATAATATTTAACAAAATGATTATAAAAGAATGAAACTGAACTGAACTGATTGGAGCTGAACTGAACTGAACTAAAAATAAGCTGGGGAGAACAGGCCCTTAGGATTTTGTATTAAATAATAGCGTAGATAAAATATATACTTCCTCCGTTTTTTTTAGATGTTACACTTTCTTATTTAGGAAATTTTAAATTAGATGTTATACTTTTATTTTGGGTAATAACTTCTTTCTATCTCTCTCCTATCACATGTTCAAATGGGGCCCTTTTGTTTTTCATTCTCTCTATCTCTCTCTACTCCAAAAATTACCTAGGAGTCCGTGATTTGAAAAGTGTAACATCTAATAAAAAACGGAGAAAGTAAATTAATTTACAAGGCTGGCAATGAGTTGAGACAGCTCGCGAGCTACTCGAACTCGGCTCGGTTAAAGCTCGGTCAAAGCTCGACTCGAGCTCGGACTCGACTCGAGTGAGCTCGACTCGAGCTCGGACTCGACTCGAGTGAGCTCGACTCAATACTCGACTCGAGAAACTCGTGAGATACTCGATAAAATTTTATATGTATATATACTTTTAATTTTTTAAAGAAATTTTAACTTTATTTTTTCTATAAAAATACTTGTACTTTTCTTTTTAAAAAAATGAAAAAAAAGTGTATAAAATGACCAAAAAGCAAAGTAAAGAATTTCTTCTATAAAAAATAGAACTATATCAAATGACCAAAAAGCTTGAAACGAGTTCGAGTTCGAGCTTGAAACGAGTTCAAGTTCGAGCTTGAAACGAGTTCGAGCTTGAAACGAGTTTGAGCTCGAGTTCGAGTTTAGGTTTCGAGTTCGAGTTCGAGCTTGAAAATTTAGAACTCGCGAGTTTTCGAGTCGAGTCGAGTTTGAGTATGAGTTTTCGAGTCGAGTCGAGTTTGAGTATGAGTTTTCGAGTTCGAGTCGAGTTTAGTCAAACTCGAGCTCGACTCGCATCATTGCCAGCCCTTACAACGAAGATCGAAGACATTTACCCCGTACCCCTTTCCCGCCCCCCACATTCCCGCCATTTAAGAGGAGAAGACAACACTTTTCCCGCCAAAACTCAAAACCCCTCTTCTGAAAACCCAATTTCATCGCCCACCAATACCAAAACACACACTCTTTCTGTCTCCTCCTCCTTCCACTCGTTTCTCCGTCGCCACTGAAACTCCATCAATGGACATCAGTGAAGAAGCATTTGCAGCTCACAAGCGCACCTTCCTCGACTTCTTAGATCACGATGTACTCCTAGTAAACTCAATTCTATTTTCTCCATTTTTCTCCTCTTTTTTGCACTAATTCTTTTAACAAAATTTTGTCTCTCTCTTTGTCTGAGCAGGTGGGACATGGGATCTACATGGATACCATCCGGAAAATGATAATGAACAAGCAACGTCGTCGTCTCATCGTCAACATTTCCGACCTTCATGACTACAATTCCGACTTAGCTCGCAGGTTTATATCTCCTATATAAGTTTATCCCCTTTTTTCGAATCGTTTAGATTCCAAGATTTTCAAATTAGGGTTTTGTTTGAAACGTGGACTGAGTATGTGGGTTGCTATTTGTAAAAAATTTACCCCCTTTTCTCGAATTGTTTGAATTGAAAGATTTTAGAATTAGGGTTTTGTTTGAGATGAATATTGAGTACGTGGGTTGTTTTTTGTTTGGTTATTGCATAACTTAACTGAGTAAATCCCTTAAAAAGTTTCCCCCTTTTCAGGAATCGTTAAATTGAATTTTTTTAGAATTAGGGTTTTGTTTGAGATGAAGGTCGAGTTTGCTGGTTGTTATTTAATAGGTTACTGATGAACCTAATTGTGTATATTTTCGTTAAATAGTTTTCCCCCTTTTATTGAATGGTTAATTTGAAAGACAATAAGATTAAGGTATTTCTGAGATGATGATTGAGTATGTGGGTTGTAATTTGTTAGGTTATTGAGGAATCCGACTGAGTATATTCAACCATTTTGTGATGCCGTAACGGAAGTGACACGAAGCATCGATCCCAAATTCTTGAAGGAAGGAGAGCAAGTTGTGGTTGGATTTGATGGCCCTTTTGTTTCAAGGAGGGTTACTCCTAGAGATCTTCTCTCAAAGTTTATTGGTTCTATGGTTTGTGTTGAGGGCATTGTCACCAAATGTAATGTCTCATTCTCTCTTTGAATTTCTCTTAATTGCTTTAATTGCAGTATTTGGCTGTGTTATAATAATTTTAAGTTCTGAGCAAGTTTTCCTTTCAAAAAAAAAAAAGTTCTGAGCAAGTTTCAACTTTTGTTATAGTATCTTAGTTATGGTGTAACTAATTTTCTGGGAGGAGAAAAGGGTCGAAAATGATGTTATTTAGAGGTGGATTAGTTGCCATTTGGGCATCTCACCTTAAGGCCAAGGAAGAAATTGTATGATTGCAGTGTTCTTGGATGATTTGAGGGGATGAAAATGACAAAAAATAATAATGATGAAGTTTGTTACATTTTGTGAAGTAGCATTTGGTAGTAGTGGTGGATAAAGTTCCAAGTGTCTGTGATAGGGTATATTGATCAGGACGAGTGGTTTGTGCAGCGAATTTTTAGCATGGCCTGCTGATTGTTCCTGAAAGTCAAAGTCTTTTTTTGATAGTGTTTCTGTTTATTAGAATAACTAAATGAGAAGTTGAGTACTGTCCATTTCAACCAACAGAAAACAAGGACAAAAGAGTTTCTTTAAGTACTTGTGTGATGTACATCATTGTTGCCTATTTGGCCTTCAGTAACTTTCTTATTATTTATTTTTGTTTTGTGTTTTGGTATAGCTGTTAAATTTTTTTTGGATCTTCTGATAATCTATTTTCAACTTACAGGCTCTCTTGTGAGGCCCAAGGTTGTAAAAAGCGTTCATTTCTGCCCCTCAACTGGCAAAATCATTTCTAGAGAGTATCGAGATATTACATCCACTACAGGCTTACCTACTGGTTCTGTCTATCCCACCCGGGTAATGCTCAACTTTCATCATGTATACTATTCTCTATCAGAATTAACGATGGATGTTTTTTCTTACAATATGAGCACATTTGCAGGATGAGAATGGAAACCTACTGGTGACTGAATATGGATTGTGTAAATACAAAGATCATCAAACTTTATCGATGCAAGAAGTGCCAGAAAAATCTGCCCCTGGTCAGCTTCCAAGAACTATAGATGTTGTAGTTGAGGATGACCTTGTTGATGCATGCAAACCTGGAGACCGTGTTGCAATAGTTGGTATATACAAAGCTTTACCAGGGAAAAACAAGGGTAGTGTGAATGGAGTATTCAGGTTTGGACATCCACATCATAATGGTGCTAATGCTATTTTTTTTTTTTTTTACTTTGGACTGTGCTATGTGTATGAAAGCAACTGACACAACCATTTGTTTTTATAGGACAATTCTCATTGCTAACAATGTGACCCTGCTGAATAAAGAGGCAAATGCACCAATTTATTCCACTGAAGACTTAAAGAACATTAAGAAGATTGCTGATAGACAAGATATATTTGATCTTCTTGCCAATTCCCTCGCGCCATCTATTTTTGGACACATTTGGATCAAGAAAGCAGTAATATTACTTATGCTTGGCGGAACTGAGAAGAACTTGAAGAATGGAACTCACTTAAGAGGGTAGGTTTTTGTTAAGTTCACTCCTGTTCTATGTTTCACCTCTTCCTTTCTTCTCACTGGCCTCTTGGTGATCCTATCTTAATTTCTTACAAGAAAGTTTACTTGACTGATAATCATATTTACCAGTGACATAAACATGATGATGGTTGGTGATCCTTCTGTTGCCAAGTCCCAACTTTTAAGAGCAATCATGAACATTGCTCCATTGGCCATTTCTACAACTGGTCGTGGTTCTTCAGGTGTTGGTTTAACAGCAGCTGTAACTTCTGATCAGGAAACAGGTGATGTCTCTTGAAGCACTTTTGTCCTTTACACTCGTTGTCTGACTGCTAATTCAGAAAATGTTTGCTGTGATCAGGAGAAAGAAGGTTAGAAGCTGGCGCCATGGTTCTTGCTGACCGTGGTGTCATATGCATTGATGAATTTGACAAAATGAATGACCAAGATCGCGTTGCTATACATGAAGTCATGGAACAGCAGACAGTGACCATTGCCAAGGCTGGTATCCATGCATCTCTAAATGCTCGATGCAGTGTTGTAGCTGCTGCAAATCCTATCTATGGAACTGTAAGTTGAGCTGCTTATATATTGCATGCATGCCTCTATACCTAGCCTCTATTATTATCTACTGTTGTCTGAATTTTATCTTGCATCACAGTATGATCGATCTTTGACTCCAACAAAGAACATTGGATTGCCGGACTCCTTACTTTCTCGTTTTGACTTGCTATTTATTGTGTTGGACCAAATGGATCCTGAAATAGATGGTCATATTTCAGAGCATGTCCTGCGTATGCATCGTTACCGTTCCGCACTAGATGGAGGTAGCTATCCTTTTATGTAGGATGTTGTAGCTCTTAAGATGTTTTATAATAAAAGGTATTACTGACTGTAGATATTTTTTAGGTGACGGAACACTTGATGGTTCACAATATGGGGGAGAAGAAGAGGCGGATCCTGGTTCATCTGTCTTTGTTAAGTTTAATAGGATGTTGCATGGAAAGAAGGCACAAAGGGGTAGGAAGCAGGAGTCTCTAACAATCAACTTTTTAAAGAAGTATATACATTACGCGAAGCACAGAGTTCAGCCAGAGCTGAGCGATGAGGTAGTTATTTTTCAACATATTATGCCTCCTTTTTTTATATCGACTATTGGTTTTCAGTAATACCATACATATGTTTAGCTTAATACAAGTTTGAGAGCTAGATTTATGCTGATTCTTAAGGCTCTTGTGTGTAGGCATCTGAAAATATTGCAACGGCATATGCAGAGCTTAGAAATGCTAACTCTAATGCAAAGGTGAAATTTCTAGCTATAGTGGGAAAACCAATTTCTGTGTATAAAAATTTATAAATAAGTGAATAACACACTTTTTTTGTGCAGGGTGGTGGAACTCTCCCTATCACTGCTAGAACACTGGAAACAATTATACGGCTTTCTACTGCACATGCGAAGCTGAAATTGAGCAGAACGGTAATTTTGTCCATAAGCTTCTAGTATTGGTGTTTGTCCTCATGTTTTTATTCACAAGTAATTTGGTTAAACACACTTCCAGCAGCTGTTACTTTATCATGTTGGTCTCAATTGCAAAAATGGAAATGCCTGTTATGCATATTGTTGATTCTCACTCATATCAGTGTTATAGCTAATTATTACTTGATGAAAAAGGAGGATAAAGCCATAAAAATAACAATTTTGTTGTTGCACTTTTGCTTGCCAACACCTACATAAACCTATTGACAAAACTTCTGAGAGGAACCTTTTCAGTACCGGAACAAGTCTTTTTATGGTTAAAGCTATTGTAGTAAGAGTTAACTGAACAATATCATTTGACTGCTTAATATACTTGTATGATGAAATTGAAGCCGCCTCCTCAAGTATGTAAAACGGAGCTACGCCATTTGAAAAACGGGTGAATTTTTTAAATTGGAACCCAAAGAACAATGATCAAATGTATTTGTTTGGCTTGTGTGTAGCCATTTTGTTGTCTTTGTAAGAAAAGTTTCATAGGCTGGTTAAGATTGCCTAAGGTGATTGGATGGCTTATTAATTTTTTACAAGTAAAACTATTCTTGGAACCTCCAACATGTATGAGCAGTGTTATTCCGACACCTTCATTTACCTCAAAAGCGGGGTTTCGTGTCGTGTCTTGTCGTGTCCGACACGACACTTAACTTGGATACAACATTTTAAAAATTTAAACTAAAAACTTGACTTATTTCTATAAAATAGCCGAGTCGGACACTTGGACACTTGTATCCGAGTAGACACTTAATCCGTGTCTGCGTAACATAGTGTATGAGACTATGCATACTCCCTGTTGTAATAGGTCATAGGAGACGGGAAGATCTCCTGACGGGAAAAGGAAAATTTTGTATTCAGTGGATCCAATAACAGGATCACCTTCCTGTTGCAGTTTACCAAATATTATGCACTATATTGTTCATTTGCAATAGGTGTCATATATTTTGCCTGTCTGCTGTCCTAGTTCACATGTGAGGTACATTTAACTGGTGTTTGTGTTGGATCATTAAGTCGACAATGCTTGGTTAACAGGTATTGAAATCTGATGTTGAAGCTGCTCTTAAAGTTATGAACTTTGCTATATATCATAAAGAGTTGACTGACATGGATGAGCGTGAGGAAGCAAGGGAGAGGGAATCAGAAAGAAAACGGCAAGCTGATCATGATGCCAACGACAATGAGCAGGTTCCACGCAATCGTCGAAGGGCTAGGTCCGGCCAAGCAGAGGAAGCTGCCACAGAGGGGTATGCTACAAGCTCGCTTTTTCTTAATACGTGCATCACATTTCTCATGCTACTTGATATCTCAGTGCTAGAAAAGATACTCCAGCACTACGTTTTCCAGCATATAATTTCCTTCAACAATTTTTTGAGGACGTAAAACCGGAAATAAAATATAGGCTCAGCTGAACTAAACAAAACCAATCTATGGTTGACGAAACAGGGTTCCAATACGTTGATTCTTCACAGTAATAATAATATTTGGATTACAAGTGCGTTTGTCTAGCCAAGTTATGGCTTTTGAATCATAATGGACTAAATTAGAATGGCTGTATCAGTATGACTGTATCTTATGCTTCTACTCTTATCAGTGAGTAGTACGAAACAAACTGTACATTGTTTATTGCGAAATTTAGTTTCCACAGTTTCACTTCATCTTTGAATGGACATCTCTCGTAGCCTCCCCTTGTGATAATGAAAGTCTGCTTTCTACAATTCAGTGAAGCAACAGAAGCCATGGATGTAGATGAGCCTCCTGCAGACCAATCAGAAATCAACGTAACTCCTGAGAGGTATGCAGTATGCTTGCTTACTCTTCTTCTAACTGTCTATGCTACTTGGACTCATGTACTTGAATAGGGCATAGGTATGTGTCCAACGTCCAACTCTGCTATTTTATAAAAAAATTACCTGACTTTGGTGCAAAGTTAAGTGTCGAAGTGTCAATACCCATGTCTTGGTCTCTTGGATGGATAGTATCTGACACGGGCACTTGAGCTTAAATGAACATTGAAGAGTCTTGAGTACTTTTCATATCTGGATTCAGGTTGCTAGCAGTGTTCACCTTTGGCCTTGTGAATTTACAGAGTAGAAGCATTTGATTCTATATTGGGTCAGCACATGCGAGCAAACCACTTGGAAGTGATATCAATCACAGATATTGACAGGATAATCAATGCAGAGGCAGCCACTAGTTACTCAAGGACAGAGATAACGTTTCTTTTAGAGGTACTTGTTTTTTACGAGATCGTCGGATTAGTTTCTTAATTCTAATCGGTTTTTTCTGCATGTTATTGGTAGCATTACCAATTTGCTATTTAGTGAAATGATAAATGATTCATTCAATTGTGCAGAGACTACAAACGGATAACAGACTGATGATCGTTGATGACATGGTGCACATGATGTAGAGCTTTTCATGAATGTATAAAAAGTTGACGGTATGCCTTCAGTTAGTCCGTTTGTTATGTATTGTATTACACAGCTGTTCTTCCCTCTACAAATAAGTAATATTTGGGTCTTCAAGGTTGGCAGTGTTAACCTTTGAATAAAAATTATGAAAAGTTGATGTTTTGAATGATACATTAGAATAATTTTGACAAGGTTCCACATGATAATATTTCATTTCATGCATTTGTAAAAAAAAAAAAAGGTCAGTTTGTGAAGTCTGACTATCATAAAACAAGTATTACACTTGTATGTATTAAGCATTTGACAGTGATTTTAATGAAAAAAGTTCTTTTTCTCAGCGGCATTGCTGAACAAAAGACCGTGTGCTTTCCTTGCGGTATAAGTTTCTGGAACTCAATCTGTAACCAGCTGATTGATCTTTTTGTTAATCGCAGGAGGTTGAATTAGTGAAGCAGCATATCCGATTCAACAGAAAGAACAAGTAGATTGTATTATGGCAACTGGATTGAACATTTGTAGTTTAACCATGCTGTATTCCCTTACTTTTTATAAGAGCAGTTTCGAGATTAGATTTAGATGATGTTTTCCATTGAATATGATTTGGATTTGACTGAAGCTTAATGAATTAGGTTTAGGTTTGTTGGACGGATACTTGAGGTGTTTCTTTTGCTATAAAGGATCTCATAATGGTTAAATTGTCTTGAATTCACCATAATGTAGAGAGTCAAGGATGAGTTCTATTATTCCAAGGCAACGCTTTCAGTAATATCACACTTCATTTTTCTTTTTGTTAGTTTTGGGAGGAGGTTATGCCTTATGAGTTCTGCCTATACAATTTACAAGTAACAGAGAACCGAGTGAAGAAAAAATTTATGATCATTAGAAAACAACAAGATCTTATATCTTCTATTGCCCAGTAACGCTGCTTGAACTCACAATAAATATCAAAAATTTAATAACAAAATCCATAGTTGATTTTTATCGGATGTGCACAACAATTTCATTTATGAGATTTGTCCTCGATGGCTCTCCCCTGTCCCTCTTTTGACTGATAAGGAAAATATTGCTGGATAAGTTCCTCTCCCATGAATTTGCGGCAATTGTGGCAGACATTAAAGCTTTGCTTCAGGCGAAATGGGGGGTCGAGATTCTACATGTCAAAAGATAAGGCAATCGCGTCGCCCATAGTCTGGCTCAGTTGGCTCGAACCATGACAGAATCTCATGTGGCAATCCCTTCTAGTTGCTTGGAGGTGTAAGAATAGGTGTATGGAGGAGTTATATAATATATAAGTTAAAGTAGGTATGTTCAATTTAAGATTTAGTTGTTGTCTTCCAATTATAGGACAATCAACTCTCTTTTAGTAATTTTTTTTTTTCCTTTAGAGCCTTTGTTAATAAAAACAATTGACATGGCTATAATAGCGTGGAGCTTGAGACTGACGCCTTCAATCTCTCGAAGGCTATTTTCTCGAATTCAGTGGGACGTTCTCCTCTGGATCTCCTCATTGAAGACATTTGTGTAGTGGGTAGAAATTGTGATGTTTTTAATGTTTCTCATGTTAAGCGTGGCGGGAACACGGTTGCTCATCTAGTAGCTAGAATTCCTCCGGCTATGGGGGTTGAACAAACTTTTGTTGATGACTTGCCGCAAGGTGTTTTAGCCTTGGCGGATCTTGATGGTGTTTAATGATATTGCTTCCGTTTCCCCTCAAAAATTAAAAAAAAACAATTGACATGGTTAAAAGTAACAATATCATTACATAAATTATAATTAATTATACCAATAATGATAATAACATCCAAAGCACATTATTTTTATGTGTTAAATTAACCGAACATTCAATTCCAAAGGATTGAGTTGAAATCCAATGCAAAGTATTCAGACCTATACATTTGAGTTTGGGCCCCGTCAAATCTTTTTCTAGTCTAGTGTCCACCAAATTTAAAATTAGATTGTTGACCTACTTACACCACTATTGTAAATCATATCCCAACTTGAAGTGGCTTATGGTTGCAGCTCATATTTTATTTTGGTGGGAGAAATTGGACAAAAAAGAATTGAATTAACACGTTTTACATATTTAACTTTTCAAAATTCATCTGCGGTTTCATAAGAAATGAGAAAGTGACGGGAAGTTAAATTTAATGATGGTTTCAGTTTCTTTGCTTTCCAAAATAAGAGGAATAGAAAAAACAAAAGAACGAAGAATAGTTTTGCTTTCCCTTCCCTTCTTTCTATTCGACCAAATATTATTATTATTTAATTATTTTTCATTTTTGTAAAGCTTATGACCTAACTGAATTGGCTTGAAATCACTAGAGCGTTTGGTTCATATAGTGGTATGGGTTTGGAATCAAGAATGAAACCAAGGTGATATAGGGCTGGAACTTGAAACCTAATATCATGTGTTTGGTTTTATTAGGGAATGAAAATTTTTCTTCTATTCAACACCAAGAGATATTGGTATGAGCCATACCCACCTCCCTCTTGGGTTTCTAAACCCCATATCTTATGAGTTTGAAGTATCTGTTATAAATTTATCAATTTATTAAACAAACACTAGGTATGGATTTTGCTCATTCTAAATCCATAACTCAAACCAAATCATATGAACCAAACGCTGACCCAAATGGAACTGAAATTACTAATTTTATATTACGCAACAAAGCTGTGAAAAAAAACACCCGGATGAAAAAGTTAAAGGAAAAATAGATCAGAATATCCCCAACTTTGGCCCGTCCGCTTTTAATACCCCTAACTATTGGGAAGGTCCACCAAAAATCAATCTGACCTAAAAGAACTGATTTAGCAAGTTAAAAATGTTACGTGTCGTGCTCTTATTGATTTTACTTAATTTTTATTGTTTTGCTTTTTTATCACCCTACCCCACTGCCACCCATCCCCCTCCTCAACCACTAGTCCCCCTCCCCTTCCCACCCAAAAACCTCCCCTCCCAACTTCTTCCCCTTCACACAACCCCTGAAACAACCCCAGCCCCACTCTCCCACCACTCACTGCCACCTTCCGTCACCCCCACTACCACCCTTTCCACACCCCATACCCTTCCCTACCCCCAACAGCCCCCCTCTCTCCACCACCCCGCCGTTGAATTCCCCCCTCCCCTAACCCCCTTTGAAACCCCCCCTTCCCTAACCCAACTACAACAACTACACACAGGGCCGGCTATGGGCCTGTGCAAGCAGACCCATAGCACAGGGCCTCGTAATTTATGGGGCCCGATATTCTCTTTCTCTTTCTTCAGCCAAAGCAAATATTACTCTTCTAGTCTTTTTAGTTCTTTCTGTCTCCTCTATCTTCCCCTAATAACTACAGTTCTCAAAATAAGTGGAAACTTTTCTAGTTCATTCTTAAATTTTCTAGTTTCTCATTAATTTTTTTCTTCTTTAACCAAAACGTTCATTCAACCCTCTCACATTCCTCTACAATTGATCAATGATGTACTTCACAAATTTTCTTAATCCTTGTGATACCTAAGTATCAATGATCTCCCCAATAAATAATTTATTAGCACCTAAAATTTTTCCCTTACATACAATATCAACTTATTTTCAGAAGAATCAAAGATTTCAACTTTTGATTTTTTAGACGGAAAAATAATATCAGACTCATCTGGTAAAGGATTTTTTGTTTTTGGTTGCTACTGTTGTTGGTAATTTGACATTGTTTGGGAAAAAAGAGTTTTGCTGGAATTGATGTTTGCCAAGGAAGAAAAGTAAGTAGAATTTGCAGCCTTGTTGATTCACAGTTCAACTACTTCCATTACATAATTTTTCTCTCTTTAGTACAACTTTTTAGGTTAGCGAAATAGAAAAATAATTATCATCTTTGTAAGTAGATTAATTAATATAGTTTGGTTATCTATTGATCTGTTATATACATTTTCAATTTGGGTATGAGTTTTTGGTTTTTAAGTTGCAAGAATATAAATATAAATATAATTATAATACTAATATAAGATAGTTTTTTTATCAACTAAAGTGACAAAAGTTTAATTGTAAAGCCTAATTTTAGGATTTGAACAGGGCCTCCAAAATGTTTGAGACGACACTGACTACACCATAACACATGGAGAAAGTACCTCCGAAAACACCAAGACAAGGCGGCGAGAACCAACAACAACAACAGTAAGACAGAGAAGAGAGAAGAATACGAGCAAGATAGGCCAGGGGAGTCAAAAGTCAAGAAGAAGAGCCACCATAGCAGCGACGACGACCAACAGAGCAACACCAACAACTATACCACTGTTCCACACCAGCAACACAACACCGCCAAGATGCGGCGCCGAACAGTAGTGGTACCATCACCAGTGACAGACGAGCAAGACCGACGAAATATACGCGAGCGGAGGAGAGAGAATTGCGGGAGGTGCAGGGGAGCATCACCCCATTAGCAACCAAACAACAACAACGACGGGGGTTAGGGGAGGGGGGTTTCGAAGGGGGTTAGGGCAGAATTCAACAGGGTGGTGGGGGGAGGGGGGCTGGGGTGTCGGAACGATGGTAGTGGGGGTGAGGAAAAAGTGGCAATGAGTGGTGGGGGTATTGAGAGTTTTGGTTTACAAAAGCTAATACAACAAATAAAAGATAAATAAAAAATAAAAAATAAAAAAATTACCTTACTAACTGGTTACAGGTCATTTAGGTGCATTTTTAGCAAACCTTTATCATAGTTGAGGGTATTTAAACATAACTTATATTTGAGAGTATTAAAAGCGGATGAGCCAAAATTAGAGATATTTTGATCCATTTTTCCAAAGTTAAAAAGAAAAGCCACCAATGCCATGGTGGAACGTGGCTGTTTCATAAGGATGTAAAGTAGTTAACCAAACTTCTGGCGGGTGGACTGCGTAACTCCACAGTCCATGGCCACCTTCCTCTCTAAAACTTCCATTTTCCACACTTTCTCTTTCTCTCTTCCCAAATCCTGCACGCCAATTTTCCCCTTCAATAAAACCCACTCATTATCATTTTCTGTCAGAGCAAACAAGGTAAAAAATTAAGATTGAAAATTCAATGCTCTGCTTAATTTTTTTCAAGAAATCAACTTTATAAGCTTAAATTTCATTTTGACAATTTTTTTGTTTACATTTTTGTGTGTGTGCGTGTTGTTTTTAGATGGAAGAAAGCGAAATTAAGGAGGATGGAGAAGTGGGAGTAAGTAATACCCAGAAGAAGATATTTGTTGCAGGAGCAACTGGAAACACTGGTAAAAGAATTGTTGAGCAATTATTGGCTAAGGGATTTTCTGTTAAGGCTGGTGTTCGTGATATTGACAAGGCTAAAACTGTCTTTTCTACTAATCCTGCCCTTCAGATTGTAAGTATTCCTAACTGCCTCTTCCAATCTTTTAATTTTTTGGGTAATGATTTTGTTTCTGTATTTGGATTTCTGACAATGCACTACATATGTTAATTATTTGGGTAAAATGGTAAGTAGTTCGATTGGGTAGTAATAGAATATAATTCCTTGAATTATTGAGTTTACAAAACTGATTACATATACCAATTATAAAGAGATACTCTAGGCTAGAATTAAGGAGCTAATTCTATCTTTCCTAAATATTAACATATTTAACATATTTACATAATCTATCACACCCCCGCAGTCGAAGCGGGAGGAGGATGGGCGCTGAGACTGTCCCTAAAATCCTCAAATAAAACTAAGGGTAGGCCTTTGGTAAAGATATCTGCAATTTGATGACGAGAAGGAACATGTAAGACCCGTACTTCACCACGAGTCACTTTCTCACGGACAAAATGGATATCCATCTCAATGTGCTTTGTCCGTTGATGTTGAACCGGATTGCCAGATAAGTATATCGCACTGATGTTATCACAATAAACCAAAGTCGCTGTATTAATAGGGCAATGAAGTTCAAGAAGTAGATTTCGGAGCCAGCACGATTCCGAGACTACATTAGCGATCCCCCTATATTCCGATTCAACACTAGATCGGGACAATGTAGCTTGCCGCTTGGACGACCAGGAGAGGAGATTGTCACCAAGAAACACACACTAACCAGAAGTAGATCGCCTAGTATCGGGACAACCACCCCAATCAGCATCGGTGTAAGAAATGAGAGATGATATGGAAGAAGGGTAGAGATGAAGACCATGAGTGAGTGTGCCCTTTACATACCGAATAATGCGCTTAAGTGCACTCATGTGTTCATCCATAGGCTGATGCATAAATAGGCAAATCTGTTGGACTGCATAAGATATGTCCGGACGAGTAAACGTAAGGTACTGTAAAGCCCCGGCCAAACTCCGATATCGAGAGGGGTCCTGACATGGCACCTTAGAGTGCCCACTAAGCTTTTGCTTAGTATCAACAGAAGTAGGAGAAGGCTTACAGGCGGACATGCCAACACGTTCAATAATTTCCTCAGCATACTTACGTTGTGAGAGGAAAAGACCATCTGCATGACGAGTGACAACAATACCCAAAAAATAGCTCAAAGGACCTAGATCCTTCATAGTGAACTCGGAACCAAGAAAAGTCATAATAGATGTCCGCAAAGTGGTAGAAGAGGCAGTGAGGATGATATCATCAACATAAAGGAGGAGATAAGCAGTGTCAGTACCTCGACGATAGATGAAGAGTGAATTATCCGATTTGCTGTTAGAAAAGCCAATTTTAGTAACAAAATCCACAAATCTGCGATACCACGCCCGGGGAGCTTGCTTAAGGCCATATAGAGATATCTTTAGGAGACACACATAATCAGGATGAGTGGGATCCCTATACCCCAAGGGCTGATGCATATAAACAGTCTCCTGAAGCTCACCATGAAGAAAAACATTCTTTACATCAAGCTGGTGAAGAGGCCAAGCTTTTGATAAAGCAATGCTGAGAACAGTCCGAATGGTGGCCGGTTTCACAACCGGGCTAAATGTCTCGCCACAATCAATGCCAACCCGCTGTGTCTTGCCATCACCTACAAGACGAGCTTTATATCTTTCGAAAGAACCGTCAGATTTTACCTTATGAGCAAAAATGCACATAGAACGAATGATATTAGCATTAGAAGGACGGGGCACCAACTCCCACGTCTTATTTTTAATAAGAGCATCAAATTCATCATCCATAGCCATTTTCCAATTTGGGTCACGGAGGGCCAACACGGGATTAGAAGGAAGAGGGGAGCGAGCACTATGAGTGACAAGAGCATATTTTCTATTTGGTTTGTGAATGCCGTGTTGGCTGCGGGTTATAAGCCGATTTTCGTGAGGGAGAGGAGGGGGAATGGGATGAGAGTGGGCTAAATTTGAGTGTGGGGAGCTAGCGGACTGCAGGCCCGAAGAGGAAGGGCTGGAAGGTGAGGGAGGGGAGCTCGTGGGCTGGGGGCCCAAGGAGGGAGAGCTGGCAGCAGAGACACGCTGCCCAGCAGGTGGGGAAATGCGTGTGTGAGCTAAGGGAGATGGGCAAGGCTGACCGGCTTGGAGAGTCAGGCCCAGTGGCAGCGAGTTTGGATTTGGGAGAGGGGACATGAAGGGAGGTGGCAAATCATCTAAAAAGGTATAAAAGGAGGGCCGTGGGGTATGTAATGATGCAAATGGAAAAGTTTGCTCATCAAAAATCACATGGCGACTCAAAATTATTTTATTAGAAGATAAATCATAACACATATATCCCCTATGATTTTCCGGATAACCCAAGAACACACATGGAGTAGAACGGGGTTGGAGTTTATTTATAGTGGTGGATGGAAAAAGAGGAAAACACAAACACCCAAAAACCCGTAAATGAGAATAGGAAGGCTCTTTTTGATAGAGGAGGCGGAGAGGAGACATCTAGGCAAGATTCTTGCTTGGAAGAATATTAAGAAGATAGGTGGCCATTTGAAGTCCATGATGCCAAAAATTTGGAGGAAGAGAAGCATGAGCAAGTAAAGTACGGACTACATTATTAATAGTACGTAGTTTTCTTTCGGCTTTTCCATTATGTGATGATGTATAAGGACATGAAAAACGAAAGGAAAGACCATGTGTTTTGCAAAAATCCCAAAACGACTCATTATTAAATTCCCGACCATTATCACATTGTATATTTTTGATTTCCCTTTCAAATTGTGTACGGATATAGGAACGAAATTGTAAGAAAGTAGAGAAGACTTGTGACTTTTTAGCTAAAGGAAAAGTCCATACAAAATTCGTGAAATCATCCAACACAATTAAATAATAACGATGGCCCAAAGAGCTCAAAACGGGAGAAGTCCAAAGATCACAATGAATAATGTCAAAAGGCATCATAGTAGAAGAAGTAGATGCAACAAACGGTAACTTAATATGTTTAATGTGTTTTCCAAGAGGACAAGAGTAACAAACACTAGTATTACTAAGTTTATTACATTGAATCAATTTATTTTGCCTAAGAGAATCCATAATAGAAGCACCCGGATGACCCAGACGATCATGCCACAAAGACGGTGCAAGAGCAGCAAAGGTTGAGTGGTTGTTGGCTTGATTTGTGGTGGTGATAGGATATAACGTACCCTGACTCTCACATCTCATGATTGGTCTCCTCGTCAGAAAATCCTTCACTGAAAACCCAAAAGGATCAAATTCAACAGTGACAGAATTATCCGTTGTAAATTTTCGAACAGACACCAAATTTTTAATGATTTTGGGAGCATGAAGAACCTTTTTAAGAGCTAATGAGGGTTAGGGGAAGGTAAAGAAGTATCACCGTAACCACAAATAGGAATACTATGGCCATTTCCGACTACAATACCATTATGATTTCTCAAATTAAAATAAGACGAAAGATTACCTTGGGAGGATGTCATATGGGATGTGGCTCCCGTGTCCATATACCAATTAGGATCCGGTGGGGTGAGTCCAAGAGTGTGCATAGCTGCTTCAATATCCGTTGGAGAAGATGGAACTTGAGCTGAATAAGCTTGTGGCCTTGGCCCAAGCACCCCTTGCTGCCTTGGTTGATACATGGGTCTGGCCCAAGGTGAAGGAGATAAGGGATATGGGCAAGGAGGAGGAAAAGCCCAAGGGTTATACCCCCCAATGTGAGGTCCACGGCCGCGAGCTGGCAGAGGACCGCCCCACTGTCTGACCGGCTGCTGGTGCTGGGCCGCCGTCTGACTGCCGGTTTTGCTGCCGCCGGTGGAGGTCTGGTTGCCACGGTAACCACCACCGGAATTCCGGTGACCACCGCCACCCCCTTTCTTGTCATTTTTTCGAGCCTTTGTTGCCCTTTTTCCCACCGTTTGGCCCACGGTTAGGACTACCATTTTCCGGCGAAGACTCCACGGCATTTGCGACCATCACCGCGCCACCAGCCTTCTTGGAAAGTCCGGCTTCCTCCAATACAAGCATGGATCTTGCTTGGTAAAAGGGAAGGAGCGGATCACTTTGTCGAAGCAAAGTACCAACACCACTATATGCCACGGTAAGGCCCGCTACCATTTGTAAAACGAGTCGGTTGTTAGAGACCGGAGCCCCAACATTTTTGAGTTGGTCCGCCAACATTTTAAGCCGTTGACAATAAGATGCATTAGGGAAATCCTCCATACAAGTGTTAGAGAATTCTTGTTCTAAAGTTACCGCACGGGAGGATTTGTTGTCTGGAAAAATATCCCGTAATCGATTCCACGCTTCCATAGCCGTAGAATCCGGTTCAAGAATAGTGTTGAGAAGGTCAGGGGATATAGTGGCGTAAATCCACTTCAACACCGTTGCATCAATGGTGGACCAATTATCTTTTTCCTCATCGGTTGTAGGTATCTTCTCTTTACCTTTAGCCGGAGGAATAATATGATGAATGACTCGATGGGAGCGTGCATGAATCTTGAATAACTCGGCTCACGTCGAGTATTGCACGTTCTCCATGTCTAAAGTGATGGGGATGTTATGTTTAACATTAGAACCCGCAAGAGATGAGAAAGGAGAAGAGGAAGAAGAAATAGTAGATTTAGGTGAGGAGGCGCCGCCAGTCATGGTGGCAGCGTGGAGGCAGTGTGGGCGGAGCTGCCGTGAGAAGAAGATGGGCGGCAGTTGAGTAGGTACATATACCAATTACAAAGAGATACTCTAGGCTAAAATTAAGGAGCTAATTCTATCTTTCCTAAATATTAACATATTTAACATATCTACATAATCTATGAGGTAGATTATCCGCTTATAATAGACTTTTAAAAAATAATGGTTGATGGGGAGTTGGATTCCATCATATTTGAAATTGTATTAGTAGTGGGTAAATTGCCCATTAGGTAAACTAGATTTTATTCGTTCGAGTGTCTTTTACATATGGCTATTTGTATGACTGTATCCTTTTCTAAGATGTATGGGGAACATGTCAATTATGTATCCAAATGAGAATCTCAGCAAAAACTAAGTGAGGGGAGATGATCATTGGCTGTTATAATAAATCGAAGTGCTTCGGATTGTATATTTAGCGGTTGTTTGGTTGAATATAGACATATCATGTTTCCTAAGAAGTTATGTTCCTTGTATAATTGCGTTTCATGAGAAGTGCAAAATTTTTGTTTGGTTGATTTTTGCTTCGCATAGGAAGTTACCATGGTCATAAATTTGGATTTCTTCATGAGTGATTAATAACTCGTGAATATGATGTGTTATGTTATTAAGTGTGTCATTTTTTGAGGGACGAAATAGGATCAACATCTCTGTGATGGAAGGGTTAGAGCCGCATGAATCAAACCACCTTATTGCTAAAGGCCTTGAGGTTTTGCTAAGGCGTGTCTTAATGTATACATGTAGTTGAGCCATTTCAAAGCTCTAGGATACATTTAGTCACCAATTGGCTATGATACATTGTTTAAACGTCTGAACTTCTGATGCACGATGTTTTACTTTAATTCACATCTTCACAAATTAGGATTATTGTGATTGGACTTACACAACATGTAAAATGTAAATTCAATTATTAAATTTAAAATCTCTGCATCCAAAAAGATTTTTCACTTCTTATAGATTGTGATTATTAGTAAAAATTCTGAGGAAGAAGAGAATTCAAAGGAGTGAGACTCTATTTGAGGATGGATTTATAGATTTTGCTTTTTGACAATATTAGGTTGATAATCTACAAAGTTTGAGAGCAGGCCAGTATTTCAGATGACATAAAGATAAAAGTTTGTCAATTCTTCTAAGTTATGACTTAGTAAAAATGCTAAAGAGGACATTTCTATGTAGTGAACTTGAGTACTTGTTATGTAGTTGGAACGTTTTTAAAAGAGTAAGGAGACATTATTCCAGGATGGAGTTATAGCTTTTGGTTTGAACCGACATTAGGTTGATCATCTATTGAAATTTGAGGAGCAGGCCAATATTCCAAATGATAAAAATGTACAAAATTTTGTTTGCAGGTGAAAGCAGATGTTACTGATGGTTCAGATAAGCTAGCTGAAGCCATAAGTGATGACTCGGACGCTTTAATATGTGCAACTGGCTTTCAACGCTCATGGGATCCGTTGGCTCCTTGGAAGGTTAGAAAAACCTTCACTTGTACCTTCTACTTCTGTTTAGTACCGCAAACAAGGTGCTCTCCTTTATTAATAGAACATTAACTGTGAAGTTGGATTAAAACAGTTAGTCCTTGCTTGATGATCACATTTTTGAATTTACTTGCGGGACAGTGTTCCACCTAGAACATTTGTTAGTTTGGTGCTCTTTCAAGTAATTGTCAGATGTCCTTGTTTGTTTGACATCAATGAGTTTGGAGCCAAAACAATCTTGTTCCTGTTTTTTGTAATTTATGGAAGAAACATATAGTGACGTTGAGTAATTTATGGAAGGAACATATAGTTATATCTGTTGCAGTAACATTGATGCATGATTTGTGATACGATATAAATGGTCTGATTTTTACATCGTCTGAATACAGGTGGATTATTTTGGTACTGTCAATCTTATTGAAGCATGTCGCAAGCGTGGTATCAAAAGATTCATTCTGATCAGTTCCATTTTAGTTAATGGTGCTGCAATGGGGCAGTTGCTTAATCCAGCCTACATCTTTCTTAATGTATTTGGACTTGTATTAGTTGCAAAACTACAAGCTGAGAATTATATTAGGAAATCTGGTATAAACTACACTATTGTACGTCCTGGTGGGTTGAAAAATGATCCTCCTTCTGGAAATATAATTATGGACCCAGAGGTGACTTTGCCTTCTAATTTGTTTTCTTTTCTGTGCTTTTTCTTCCTTTACGTCTACTTATTCTCCAGGTACTTATGCGTGTAAAATTCTGCACATATTTTTGTAGGACACTCTTTCGGGAGGCAGTATATCAAGGGATCAAGTTGCCGAAGTTGCTGTTGAGGCATTGAATCATACCGAGGCTTCTTTCAAAGTAGTAGAGATAATTGCAAGTCCTGATGCTCCTAAGCGGTCATTTGAAGAATTATTTGGTGCTATCAAGCAGCGGTGATTTATTGTCATTTCTTGAAAATGGTGTGTCAAGTTTGATAATACGTACAAAAGTTTGCCATTTTTTGTTTAGAGTGAACTTCCTCAATCACCCAACTATATATATTGGCTGACAACAATCAGTTTAGCTGTGTGACGCATCTGTTCTCAGTGTTTATCAGCTATTCTCCAGTCAGGATCTCCGGCGAGTTCGGTATCATTGCCAGTTTCAAATTTTTAGTTTTAAGATTCAAAAAGTCAATAGTATGATATGGGTATGTAACAACAACAGTCCTACTCATTCTAATCACCATAAAATTACAAAAATTGATAACAATTACTTCAAAAAATTGGAAACTAATTTTTGTGGTTCCTTTTAAAGAACTAAAACCGATAACACATAGGTCCTTAACTGCAAGTTGCTGATTTTTAGGTATATATATTTCAAGCGTTCACTTTATTGTTTGTGCCCTTAGTTATTGGATTCAATTTTTGTCGATAATCTTTGTTACCCCGATTCCTCATTTTATCTGGAGTACTTGGGTTGGATACTTGACACTCGGGCACAAGTAATTAGACACTTCATTGGACCAAAATCTTGCAAAAATTTCATATGATAACCATGTCTAACACTTGGATACATCATACCCTCGCCTTCTGGCTTCTAGGCGAGTCTGAGCAACACAGGATAATAGAAAAACAAAAAGGAAAAGAAAAAGATGGAATCAACAACAAAAAGGTGAAACAAAAAGAACCAACATTGTTATTGAATAGTCACAGAAGAATATTGATGTTTAATGGAAAGAATCTTACACAAACATCCATAAGTTACAGGGAAAAATCAAGAACAAGGAACATGAGAACCAATTGTCAAATCTAGAAAGCCCAAGCTGCTAAGGAAGCAATAACAGCAACCAAACCTGAAAGTTGCAGAGTCACTCCATCACTCTGCATCGCAGGAGTTGGAGCAATGCTTGTAGCATCTTGAGCAGCGGCAAAGGTAGCGAATAAGGAGGAAATCATAACGACTGCGACGACGAAAGTGGTGAACTTGCAGGCTTCCATTTCTTTCTAAATATAAAATGTGTTAAAGCACAAATTTGAAGAGAGAAACTGAACTGTGTTTTCTTTCTTCTGCTTGCTTGTGGAATGTGGAGTGCAGGGAGACATATAGATGGGCAGTCTTTTATAGTATAGGTAATGTTATAAAAGTTATTTGCCAACTAATCGTGAATTAATTTGTTGATTTAACAACAAACAAAATGATTTGGACTACTAGTTGGATTAATGATTATGATTATTGATTATGTTAAGGTTATCTTTCCTAGTATTCTTTGTAACAGGCTGGAGTACTAGTTGCAGGAATTATATTATGCCAATGATTAGGTATCTCTTCTTTCCAGGTATGAAGTTTGTATGTAAGTGTTATTTTAACATGTATGTATCATGTATGGAGTGAAAGTATGGCAAAATATGCAACTTAGAACACCTATTGACAGTCTGGTATTTCTTGTTTTATCTTTCATTTTTCTAATTGCTACCTAGTTCCTCGTCTTATTTTACTTAATTGTGTAAAACTTTTCCAATTGTACTTCAAAAGTAACTTCAAGTACTATTTTAAATTAATCTAAAAGCTAATTTTAAAGTTATTGCCAGACAGCATTTAGAGTAGAATATAGACCTTTTGGATTTATTTACTAATCAAACATCTAATTTAACATAACAAATTTTATACTAGCTAATTTGTAACAACTAGGAGTACTTTCAAGGGATTGTGGAGTAGGTTCTTTTTTTTTTTTTTTACTTTCTTTTTTGAGGTGGATGGAATGTGGAGTATTAGTTAACTGCTATTGTAATACTATTCCATTATGATCTTTACTTATTTTAAAGGGACTTTTGTTCATTTGTAGTGTTTTACTGTACTTAGTACATAGGTATTAATCTCCTGTTTGGTAGGAAATGATAGTCATAAATATTAGTGTAATTTTGCAACAAAAGTTCCATGACAATGATTGTCGAGCAGGGTTGTGTTGGAGATTTATGGGCCCTGTTTTAAAATGAGAATCGGGGCCTTTAATTTCTTTCCCGCTAGTCAGAAAAATACCACACGTTTTTATATAATGTAGAGAGAATCAATACTAATTGATGAATTAATTTTATCTTGAGAATTATGAAAAAGAATTGATGATAAAATTTGATGGAAGAAGTTAGAAAGTTAAAGATATGAAAGGTTGAATTTTTGGTGGAAGAGATTGAGGAAGATGATAGGTGATAGCGGAAATTATGGAGTCCGAAAAATGGAAATGTGGAGTGTTTGGCGTTTATAGTTTACACAGCATCAAACTTTTTCAAATGGCCCTTTCATATAAAAATAAATAAATTAAAATTAGCTCTTTTCACACTCTAGCCGTGGCCCCGATGTCGATATCCAAATATCTCTTTTCTTCATCAAAATGTATTACTACCATTTAAGTTGTTTATCACTTAAAATGTGGTATCAATGGTAATGAAATTATGAAGAAAATTGCACGTTTGGTGTAAATGTAGTTTTATTATCATTGACATCAACATGATACTTTTTCTATCCCTAAATAATAGCAACATTTTTTTTCCCATTTGTTCCATGATAATTGCAAGTTGCATCATCACTTGAACTTTGTAATTTTCTTTGAATGGAAGCTTTGTCTTTATGTCGAAGGATGTGTGCTTTTTTGATCATCCTCGAAAGATAATTTCTACTAGAGACATTTTTCCAAGAACTATTGTTTATTTTGTTAATGTCATTTTCTTCATCTAATATTTTATTTGAATTGTATTTATCTAAAACATTAATATTATTAGTTGACTTATAAATACTTAGGTTAGATAATCTCTCTTCAATCTTACTAATTAAAGGAGTTGTTTTTTTTAGGTAAATTAAGAGATTTTTGACAATATATGGGAATACTTGAAGTATCAATATGTGGGTAGCTATATCAAAGGGAAATTTTGTTTCCTTTTTATTTATAGATAATGTTCCTAATTTTGATGTAATGTCTTCAATACCAGGAGATTTTTTGGACTTAATTGCGTAGATAACATTTCTAATCTTTATACCAACGACAAGCATCAAGTGCAAGACACCTAAGATTAGTAAGAACTAGTACTTGGTTTGTTGACATTTCTTCCTTTGAATTTCCAATAAAATGCATAGCAATCATATTAATAAGCATTGAGCTTCCATCTAAGGCTTGTTATTCATTTTCTATTTTTGAGCGTGAGGCTTTTGTATAGGATTCTAAATTTTTGCTCTATAATATTTTCTTCTGAAAAGAACTTGCTTTGCTACGGTGATACATGTGACTATTTATAGTACATAAGTTTTGGAGTTATTTGAAACACTTCTGATTTGTATTGCCGTTTGGAATAGAAAAGTGCATTCATACTAGTACTACTAATAGTGTTAAAAATACAAATGGGTTCTTATTTCGTCTTTTAGTGTTTTCGGTTTTTAGCTAATTTGATATACTTATGCACGCATTTGCTACGTAAACTTGTTAGTACTTACAATTCATGGTTCATGCTATTATATTTTATTAGGATAGTTTATGTTTTGTTTATTTAAAAGGAATTCTATTATCTTTATATGTATTGCATTTAGTTCAACTATCTAGTGTTACTACTTTTCACTAAAAGTTACCTACATTATATAGTATATAATTCGTGGGTTTAGTAATTAAGAAATTGCACTAAGTGTTGGTCAGACGTTGGTCAACCCTTGTGAAATATGTTGGTCAGTCGTTAAGAGGAGAAAAGGTGGTCTCGATTAGGATGATCTCACTGGTCCCATTTATATGCATCTACTTAACTGCTTTATACACTAAATTTTATTATTTATATTATCATGGCTACATTTTGTAGAAAATTATTTTCACATGATAGTGATAATGCAAACATAATACATAGTAAGAAAATATATTTTCCAATTAATTATTAAAACTGGACTATACCTAAAAAATATGTAGACATTATCTCTTTTCCTTCTATTAATGTTATCACAAAAAATAATAATGAGAAAGAATTTTTATTTGAACTTATAGACAAAATTAACGACACATATATAAAAAAGGAATACCTTTTAAAGCTAAAAGATATTGTTTGCAAAGAAGAAAATCCTACTAGAACTGAGTCGGTTACTTTATCAAAAATATTTGATCGATATCCAACTCCTAATATATTCAAACAAATTACAACTAAAGATTTACAAACTGAAGTTAGTACTCTTAAAACCCAAGTAAAAGAGATCAAAGAGCAATTGTTAGAATTCAAAACTAAAGAATTAGATCTTCAAACCAGAATAGCTTTGTTAGAGTCAAATAGTAGTCAAAAGACTCAACCTTCTACTTCAAATTCACCTCCTATTCAAATTTTATCCCAAGATCCTAAAGACGGTCAAATAAATATTATAGATAGAATAAATTTTCAAAAATGGTATATTCTCATTTCGTTTAAAGTAGGTAATGACTTTCACTTAAATACTATAGCATTATTAGATAGTGGAGATGATCAAAATTGTATAAGGGAAGGACTAATTCCTAGCATCTTCTACGAAAAAACAACAGAAAAATTACATAGTACTAATGGTGCACCTTCAAAAATAATATAAACTTCCAAATGCATATACTTGTAATCAAGGTTTTTATTTTAAGAATACATTCATTTTAATGAAATATATAAATAATGAAATAATACTTGGTACTCCTTTTTTATTACTCAAATTTATACTTTTTCAGTTGATCGTACCGGTGTTCATACTAATATTATGGGAAAGAAAATATCTTTTCAATTTCTTTCCCTAGTATACCCAGTGGTGGAGCCAAGATTTCAAAATCGAGGGGTCACAAAAAGAGACAAAGGATATTCAATATTGAAAAATTTACAGCGCAGAAATACATTGTCTAATATTCATTGTCATACATTCCAAACTAAGAAAAAATTACATAAACAAAAATAAATAATTACAAGTGCATTCGACGAGTCTCATTTTTTGGAAGTGATCAATAATATCATCATCGAAAACTTGAAGAAACACTTCTTTCTCAAGAAAAGTAACCAAACAATCATTCAAAAATTGATCACCCATGCTATTTCGCAACTTAATTTTTATATAAGTTATTTCCGAAAACACTCTTTCCACACTTGCCGTAGCAATCGGAAGAATCAACATCAACTTGATGAGCAGAAATTCAAGTGAATAAGCTTCATTCTTATTATATTTGTTTCAACAAACTTCATTGTGAGGGAAGAAAGATCATTGATATCTTGGAATTCACCATTATCATCTCGCATATCTTCCATGAATATATCAAGTTGACAATCAAGAGTATCTAAGTCATTAGTTGTAAATTCGGAAGGATAAAGAGTGACAAGTTCAAGTACCTTTTTTCTTGTTGAAAGAAGAGAATCCATCTTTGGGACATAAGCAAGCCATGCATTCAAGCAACTCCATATTAACCTCATCAAAACGGTTGTTAAGTTCTTGAAGTTATAGATCAATTATTCCTATGAACACTTCCATCCGAAAATGATGAAGATATGTCGCTTCTTTAACAAAACGTCTTGATCTTCCTTGAGGAATGTAATTATCCTCCATGTTGGGAACAACAATGGCATGTTTATTGCAAAATGAGACAACCTTACTCAAATGAATCTCCCACCCACCATCCCTCAATTTTTGAATTCCTTTTTAGTTAAAGAAACAAGTCTCATGGCATTAACAATGTCTTGATCTTTTCTTTGTAAAGCATTACACAAGTCATTAGTGTACCCAAATATTGTAGACATTAATTGTGCCATAAAAACAAAATCAAACGATTCTAGTAAGAGCACAACACCTTGAGCTTTTGCCTTATCATCCGCATTTGAACCATATTTTCCAATCATCACAGCTACATCAACAAATGTAGGAAACAAGTTCATGACATTTTGTAGAGTTTTGTAGTGAGAACCCAAACGAGTGTCATCGGGTCTTTTCAAACCAAATTCTTGATTTAACCCTGATCCCATTTCAAGTTCACCTATTTCATCGAGCAACATTTTGAGCTTGGATGTCTCGAATCATTTCTCTTCTTTTACAAGAATTTCCAACTACATTCAACAAGGTTCCAAGTGTATAAAAAAGCCAACCACACTCATTATTCTTTTTAGCAACGGTAACAAGAGTTAATTGAAGTTGATGAGCAAAACAATAAACATAGTATGCATTTGGAGTATCATCCATAATCAAAGTCTTGAGGCCATTTATCTCACCTTACATGTTACTAGCCCCATCATAACCCTGCCCTCGAATCTTAGAAGGACTTAATGAATGATCAACAAACAAAGATATAATTAAACTTCTAAGAGATAATGGTATCCCCAACATGAACAAGTCCAAGAAACCGCTCTACTACCTTTCCCGTTTTCTTTTCAACATAACGCAAACAAAGAGCTAATTGTTCCTTTTGGGATACATCACTAGATTCATCGGCCAAGATAGCAAAGTATTCATCACCAATTTCCTCTATAATCCGCTTAGTTGTTTCTTTGGCACAACAATTTATGATATCTTTTTGAATCATGGGAGATGTCAATTGACAATTTCCGAGAGCATTTTCATTATGCGACTTTAACCATTTCAAAAGCTCAATGAAATTTCCCTGTTAAGAGATTCTTCATCTTCTTTATGTCCACGAAATGCCAATCCTTGCCGCAATAGATAAGACAAACAAGAAACCGAAGCTCTCAAGCGAGTTTCATACTCACTTTTAATCACATCACTTACATCATCAAAAGTTTCAATGATTGATTTTTTTTCTTCTTATCTTCAAATTCATATATTTCTCATAAGCAAGATTGTGAGCACTTTTTATACCTCCAATATGTGTCTTAAACCTTTCCGATTTATTCCATGACCTAAATCCTCCATCTACAAATGCATCTCCTCCCACATTGACTTCAATATCATTCTTAAACAAGTAACAAACAAAACAAAATGCCGCATCTTTCTCGATACTATATTCAAGCCAATCCCATTTATCAAACCAAGAAGCAACAAATCGACGCGGACGCGGCCCACCAAGATCTCTTTGAGGGAAGTTATGAGTTTTTGGTTGACAAGGTTTTTTAAGGATATATGCCCTCCTAATCGCATTACGTTGATTTGAAGGATAATCCATTATGTTATTCTTTTTCCCGGGTCATGAGGAAGAAGTTCAACATCATAAACCAACTCCTCATTCTCTAATGGCACACTATCCGTATTTGAACCACCCACAAATTCATATCATTTTTGTTAATTTGAGGAGAATCATAAGATGGAGATGCACTAGCATTTGATGGAGTACCACTATCTACCGGTGGCGTTGAAGAACATGAATTATCTTGAGATTTCATTTTCTTGAATATAAATTGTCGAAGATCGGGTTGTTTCCCATTGCCTTTATGATTTTTTTGATCTATAGGTGTATCACTCATCGTTTCATATATTCATTATTTAGTACAAATTAATACATATGAAGTTATGAACTAACTATTAAACTATATGAAAATCAATCGATAAATTACCATCGTAAGAACTAAATCATCATAGAATATTATAAATTAATTAACACTACCTAATTAATACAAATTCACATTTTATAAATTCAACATTCATAAAAAAAATAAACAACAAACTAACTAATAAACTAAATGCATCAATCACTTATCACACCTTACAAATTCAAAAATTCACACATGACACATATATGCAAATATTACAATTAATATCAACCAAATAAGATTTTAAATATACAATTTAGGAATTAGGAAATAAATAATGTAAAAGAATTAAAATTTAAATTCTGTAAATGTAAATAAAATAATACCTGCTGGTGTGCTGGGCGATGGCTGCCTGCGGGCTGGTCGGAGGAGGCGAGGAGCGGTGCTGCGGTGCCTGAATGTTGACTGGGCAGCCGACAGTGAGAGTGTGAGAAGACAGTCAGTGGGCTTAATTTTTTTTAGCATGAGAAATTGAGAATTGAGTAATTGACTGTATTGGGAAAGGAATGAAAGAGAAACTAATAGTTTTCAAAATTAAATGATTTTTAATTTTTAATTTAATTTGAAATCTGATAAGAATTAGGAGTTGGGAAGTTTGGGACCACTATAATTAATAAATATATGCAAGTGGGCCAAAAAGCAGAAACTGACATTAATAGTGCATCGTGCGCTTCCCTAGTTTAATTTTTTTTTACCAAAAAGATTTTGTAACATTACAATCTTCATCTATTTTTCAACAAGTAAATACAATAACTAATAGGGAATCTCAAATTTCTCTTTTAAAACAAGAAATATCATACTTAAAATAGAAGAAAGATTAAAAAACCCTTATATTCAAAAGAAAATATGTGATTTAGAACAAAAGTTTAAAGAAGAAATGTGCAGATATTCCTAATGCTTTTTGGAAAAAGAAAAAACATATGGTTTCATTCCCATATGAAAAAGAATTTTCAGAAAAAGCTATTCCTACTAAGACAAGACCTATTCAAATGCATCAAGAAATGTAGACTTTTGTAAAAAAAAAAAAATTCAAACCTTATTAGATAATAAGTTAATTAGACCATCTAAATCTCCTTGGAGTTGTGCTACTTTTTATGTTATGAATCAAGCGGAAAAAGGAAGAGGGGTTCCTAGATTAGTAATTAATTATGATCTCATAAAGTTCCATCACGCCTCCTCTCTCCTTCTTTTTCTCTCTTCTCTCTCCTCTCCCACAAAACCCTAATTTTCAACCTAAGGTCTACCACCATCCTTTTGGGTGGTGGTAAGCCCCTTTTCTCCTTTTGTTACTAGTCTTTTATGTTTATATTTCTAATAAACTTCAATCTCTCTCTGATATTGGGTTATGTCTACCCATATATTGGGTTTTATCTCTCTCCATGTGAGAGTTTAGAGAATTTGTTATTGGGTTATTGTGTTATTCAAGATGTTGATCTATTTGTTGATCGAAATTTGTGCGGAGTTGCAATAGATGTCAAGACTTCGTTTACAATCACTTGACTTGAATCCGGTTCTACTTCAAAACTACAAAAGATCGACAGAAAACCCCTTACATAAGGCTGTATCAAACATCGATGTGAAAGACGAGGGTTTTCAGAAGTATTAGATCTACTCAACGATCATGGTTTTGTTATATTAGAATTGTATTTATTTCATTGTGATATGTGTTTGTTTAGTTTTGACTTCTATTGAAGATGTCGTATGACTTTGAATCAATGAAAATGTTAGTTTCAAAGAAAAAGTCTTACAATGGATTAGATATCCAATCCCTAATAAAAAATATTTATTGAGTCGTCTTTATAATGCAAAAATCTTCTCAAAATTTGATATGAAAAGTGAATTTTGGCAAATTCAAATATATGAAAAGGATAGATACAAAACTGCCTTTAATGTTCCTTTTAGACATTATGAGTGGAGTGTAATGCCCTTTGGCTTAAAAAATGCTCCATATAAATTTCAAAATATTATGAACGATATTTTTAATCCAAAATATTATAGTCTATGATGTCCTAATATTTTCAGATACCTTAGATCAATATTTCAAACACCTTAATATTTCCTTACATGTTACTAAGAAAAATGTTTTAGTTGTCTCTTTTCCCAAGATGCTACTATTTCAAACTAAAATACGATTTTTAGGACATGATATTTTCCAAGGTACTATAAAATCTATTAATAGAGCCATAGAATTTTTGCTGACAAATTTTCAGATGACATTAAAGACAAAAATCAATTACAAAGATTTTTAGGATGCCTTAATTATATTTCAGATTTTTTCCCCTAATTTAAGACAATATTGTTCATGTCTTTACCAAAGATTACGGAAAAATCCTCCAGCTTGGTCACGAAAACATACACATATAATATAAACGTTAGAAGAAAAAGTTAAGTCCCTTACATGTTTAGGTCTCCCAAACCTCAATGCATTCATGATAGTAGAAACAGATGCATCCGACATGGGTTATGGAGGCATTGTTAAACAAAAATTTTCTGAAAATAAAAGCGAGCAAATAATTTGATTTCATTCAGGTCTATGGTTAGGTTTTCAAAAAAAATTATTCGACTTTTAAAAAGGAAATTTTATCTATCGTTCTTTGTTTTTCAAAATTTCAAGATGATCTCTATAATAAAACATTTTTACTAAGAATAGATTGTAAATCTGCAAAAGAAATATTACAAAAGGATGTTCAAAATATTTTTTCGAAACAAATTTTCGTCAGATGGCAAGCTATATTACAATTTTTGATTTTCAAATATTATTCATAAAAAGAGAAAATAAGTCTCTTCCTGCTTTTTTAACTAGAGCATTATTACAAGGAAAAGACAATAGTAGTAATAATTAAGTTTAATTATTACAGGAAGCAAGATGAATCAAGATTCTAATAAAGGCAAAGGTATTAAAAAACCAGAAGATTATGTGACGAGATTTCATAAGCTCCCCCCATCAAGTGAGAAAAGCATCTTCATCAGATATGCTTGACGCATTTTTCGATTTTTCACCTTTATCTTATTCCTAAGCAGTCAAATATCCTTCTCAAAATTCAAACTCAAAATCAACCACTCAAAAGTCCTAATCTTCAAATTCCGAAATCCACAAATACATCACCAAACTTCATAAGGAACAACTACTCCTTACCCGTTTCAAAGAGACTCCCTCAAATTCCTGAACTTATCAAATTCACTAATTCTCTTTTCCAAATGTATTGTCAATACCGACCTGAAACATCTTATAAAACTCAGAGGTTTTATGGATTCATACTTGTTGATACCAAGTCTGCATGTAGAAATTGAGCATAGTGAAAAAGGTAATTATATAGCTTATTCAAAGTGCAAAAGCAAGAAGATCATCCCAGAGACTGAATGGGTATCTGCTTATGTTCCGAAAGTATTATCGGTCCCTTTCCAACCCCAAGAATATAATTACAGCGATTATCGAATGCCATGGTTTCGAGCATTCTTATTAAGAAAATTTAATCATTCGTGGTTCTTCACCATTTTCCTCAATGTCCAAATAATTTTCTCATATGGTTTTATGAATAGTAGCTCTACTTTGGAAGCTCTCAACAAATATGGCCGATGAGAATGAAAAAATCCTATGAATTCTTCTCCACACATGCACAAACCAACACTCCATATTACACAAAACTCCTATTTTATAGAGAATTCAATGTCCCATGGATAATGTGCTGGTCCTATAATATTATTCAATGGTACCCAACACCACTCCCCATGTCTTTGGTACGTGAATTCAAGATCAAGTGGTGGGAAAATTTGCCATTGGGAATTTTTGCTCATTAAAGACCGTCCAAGATCAAATGGTTGCAGATAATCAACTTATAAAAGAAATTCCTAACCCTCCTACTCCACAAAAAGAAAAAGAAACAAAAAACCCAAAAATTCAAGAATCTGAAATTGAATTACTCAACAAGGAAATCAAACTTCTCAAAAGACAAACTCAACTTTTAATCCAAAATTCAGACTATTCACCCGCTTTATCAGTCCATTCCTGATCTGACAACCCATTTGGAGGAACTTGTGCTCAAGATCCTTATTTATAATGAAGAAAAAGTTTTCTCTTTTTAAAATAAAATAATAAAAGTAGCCCGCAGGATCTTCCTGGCAAAAGTTAGGGCATTAAAAATAAAAAGATCCCGCTAAGTGATTATCAATTAGGCAAAAATAAGGGACATATTTTACTAACATTTTCATACAGGTATTCAAATGACGACTCATCAAATATCAGGTGTACCACCTGAATATCTGATGAATCACCCAAAGGTAGAAAACAACAAAATATCAATTATCATAAAAACAAAAAGAAGAAAAGAACAAAGTTTCATTTCCATCAACTTCATCTTCCGAGGATGATCAGAAAAGCACCTATCCTTCCACATGAAGACAAAACCTTAATTCAAGGAAAATTCCAAAGTTCAAGTGATGATGC
The DNA here is from genome assembly GCF_026745355.1 of Beta vulgaris subsp. vulgaris. NCBI lineage: Eukaryota > Viridiplantae > Streptophyta > Magnoliopsida > Caryophyllales > Amaranthaceae > Beta > Beta vulgaris. The sequence continues at coordinate 23,346,228 of NC_079209.1, forward strand.
AAACTCAAATGAATGCACTTTCCTATTCCAAGCGGCAATACATATCAGAATTGTTGTATAATATGAGCACTATAAGAGGGGGGGGTGAATTATAGTGAGAGAATAAGCACTACTTTTTGCGGAATTAAAAGTAAACTTGGGAACAAACAATGGGAACACGAGAGATTTTACGAGGAAAAACTTCCTAGGCCTAGTAGGAAGAAACAACCTCGACCACAAGGGATTTTAAACAACTTTCCACTATAATAGGCCAAAACAACTCTGATTACAACCTATTACTTTTCTCTCGATTCTCAACTTAAGTCACTCAACTCAAGTTCCCAACGACAGTTCCCAACAACTGACGTTTTCTCTCAAACTTCACTCGAAGTTCCTTTCTCTTTCTCTTTCTCTTTCTCTTGCTTCACTCAAAGCTTTCTCACACTTACAAGAGTTCACTCAAACCCTTTTTCCAAAAATACACTTTGTAAAACAATGGAAGAGTAATAAAACTCGATTAATGTAAGTATGAATTCTCTTAAGGAAAGGCACTGACACTTTAGATAACTTAAGACAAATTAACTAAGTCAGACACAATTTTTCTCAAGTGAATTAGGCGCCTATTTATAGACTTTTAAGACAAGACATGATTTCCACTAACTTAGACCATTATCACATGTTCTCCATGATTTCTAATTAATTAATTAAATTAAATTATTATTCTAAGTCATGTGCATCACCCACTAACCCATTACTTCACTTCATAGAAGCAGTAACAAATAACGTGGTTTTGCAAGCTTGGAGAATAATTAATCTTATTTAATTTAATTAAATTCTTGGAGGATAATTAACTTAGCCACTAAATCCACTAACTCCATAAACTTGAAGCAGTAAATCATTTAGGCGTGTAAGCTAGAATTTAGGAAATAAATAAATAAAAATCCTTTAGCTAGTTTTTAGGAAAAATCTTTTTCAAAATCTTTTTACAAAACCGGAAAACAGTTTTTATTTCGAAAAATCCGAAACTTTAAAAATCGGAAATAATATATTTTCGAAAACTAAATCTTTTAAATAAAATATAAAAGATAAAATATATATTTTAAAAAGATAAGATTTGAAAATCAGATATTTTAAAATCAGAAAATCTATTTAAAATCTTTTCCTAACAAACTTAAACTAACTTCCTAAAATTTGGATCTTAGTCAAATTATCCCTAAAAACTCTAACAACTATATTGGGCACACAAAACTTAGGCGCACAATATTAGTCACTTAGAAGTTCCTAAATTAGTTTTAAAGTCTTGTTCCCTAATTATTAAGTCTTGTTCCTAAGCCTTGTTCCTATAGTGCCAGGTCTGTTCCTTTCATGGGAACAGAACCAAGTTCCTTTGAGAATTCACCACGAACTTAATAAAGCTATTACTCAACCTTAACAAGAAGATTAATAAATACCCTAATGTATTCTAATCTTCATTCCATGCTTGATTCTTCATTTCTCGAACATCTTTACTTCGATCTTGATTAATTCTCCGCTTTAATCTTCAATCAAGTATTCTCTTAGCTCGAGCATGAATTACCTTGCAAAACATAAATAAAATATACTATGTCTTTTGTGGTTAGGTCATCTTCAAAACTCAAGGGTCAACAATTTCCCCCTTTTTGAAGATGACAACAAAAGGCATATACTAAAAATAATATATATAAGTCATATAAAAATAATTTTAACAAAGTATGTAACCAAGTTAAATTAATATTATAGACTCGTTATTTTATTTTGTAAAGTCGAAATATGAGAACATAATTCATGACAAAAAAAATTTACTACTTACTCTGATTTGCCTTATCTTTCCCCCTTTGGCATCTTCAAAAACATTCCACGATTTCAAAAGATGAATATATTCACTAAACACATCACACACCAAACTTGTAAGAAATAAGTTGGTTAGTATAAGCAAATAAAGCATTCAACTCTCAAAAACCGCAATCCAAGAATATTAGCCATTCATTTAGACGCACACATGCAAAAAGATCAAACTTAGAATTAAGCAAACCAAGAAGTTCCATTGTAGCATGATTAAAGGAGAAGGATAGAAAAGACAAATATTAAACAAAGTTCATGTTCCCACACAAAATAAAACAAGCTAAATGGAAAAGTTTATGTTTAGGAGAGGGAGGTTGTTCTACTTCTTCCACCACATCATGAAGCTTTGCCATCACTTCTTGATGATTTTCGGCCATTGTATCATTTCCCTTGAGCACAATTCTTCCAACTTCAACAATCTGAGTTCATAGCTTGAATGAGGAAGAAAGTTCACCAAGCCAGCCATTATTTTTGTTGTCCATCCAAGGCTTTGTCAACTTTGCTCATAACCCCTTTTACCAACCCATTTAAATCCTTAGCTTCCGTAGCAAACTCCATCATTGCTTCCGAATGACCCATAACCAAGGAAAACAAAGAATCCAACCTTCTAGCATGAGCTAGAGTATATGTAGAACCAATGGTAGGATTTTGAGAAGCGAGGGAGCTTGAGAAGGCTTGGGTTTCGGTTTGTTCCTTGGGTTTGGGAACAGCAGGTTGTTCCTCTAGAATGGGAACACCAACTGTTTCCTTAGCTTTAGGAACAGAACAGGAGGGTTTTGAGGTAGAGGGAGGGATAGATCATCTTGTGGTGCTAGGGTAGAGGGTGAGGCAGATTTTTGTGGAGATGGAGGAAAAGGAGGATTGGTTTCCATGGGAACAGGAGTCGGTTCCCTAGAAGGAGGTAGGTTAGATTCATAATCTTCCCTATCAATCACCTTTACTTCATCTTCCTCACAACTTTCTTCGGCATCAAGAATAGGAAAATTAAGCACTTTCATATTTTGAACCCTTTGACTAGCTCTAGCTCTTCATAACCGGTTTCACCACCTCATCAACCACCTTCTTCCCTTTCTTTTAGTTTTCTTTTTCTTTTTCAATTTCTTCTTTTCTTTTGATTTTTCTTTTCTTTTTCTTTTTCGATTTCTTCTCTTCAACTTCTTTTCTTCTTCTTCTTCTTCCACTTCATCATCCAATCATCATCATCCTCATCATCATCAAGATTAGCACGGCCCTTAATAACTTCTCCATTCACAACACAAACATTTAAGCACATTCAACATATTTCCCGTGGACACACTTATGGACTGAGTTCCCGAAATTTTCACTTTAAACTTAAGTAGAATTTCGGTTACTAAGGCTCCATAGCCAACAACAAATCCATTTTCAATGCAATGACTCAAATGTTGAATCATTAACGAAGGAAAGTTTATGTGTTTGTGAGAAGCAAGACAATGAATGTAAATTAAATCCAACATGCTAACTTGAGCACGTTTGGAAAGGAGGCAATAAAGCTTTCTTGAGGATGTGAAAAAAATTTTGTGATAAGGGGAAAGAAGATTATGGTCAAGAAATGTTTTTCCTTTTGACCTCCATACTTAACAATCAATTGATCAAAGGAAATGTCCGAAAATGGATAGAACCACGTTGTTTCTTGAAATACACATTGTTCCTCTCACGGGAACACCAAGCAGTTTACCCAAATTTTAGCATTAAAATCAATTTGAGTTCCTTTCACCAAGTGGAACAATTTCCTTCTTCATCCATGGAAAAGTTTTCACAAAATTCTCCATCAATTTGGAATCAAACTATTTCCATAACATTTCACAAAAAGATTTTCCCAACCTTGAAACTTAATCATATTAAGTAATTGACGAAAGTTTACTCTTTTGCACCAAGAAACATCAATAAAAAGTCCATGCACATACCTAGTTGCCGTGGAATTTTTTCGAACAATCCGAGTTGTTCCTCTCTCGGGAACATCTGATTCCCCCTCACTTGTTGCATGAGCTTCTTCAACCTCCATTTCAACCGATTCTTCTTGTTTCTTCCTTTTCCTTAGAATTCTTGATGAAGAATTTGGAGAAATATCCATGGGTGTTGGTGATTCAATTTTAGAGGATGAAGGAGAGGGTTTTTCGGCTTTGTGGGAGGAGAGAGAGTGATGAGTGTTTTTGGTAGTCATATTTTGTGGAGTAATTTTCGGTTTTATGAGAAGGAAAAAAAATTTGTTTTGATTTAAGGAAAGAATACATAAAACCGTGTATTTACACGTGTTTAAAAAAAAATCTAAAAAAATATCTTCAACTAACTTGAGAGATATAAGGAAAAATCAGATTTTTAGGAAATAAAATCTGAACAAAATATTTTTGGTTTTTCGAATTTTGAAAAAAATCTAACTCTAATACGCTGGGAATTGGGAACAGCGTTTGGGAACAGTGAATGGGAACAATGAAATTTTGCTACTTTGGAACTCCATTAATTCTTTTAATCCTTTGTTATCACTTAAGGCATAGAATTGTCCTATGAACAATAAGGGGAATATTATTGGACATTGGTGAGCAGTTTTCAGACATTTTTACTTATACATATGAAATAATCATATAAGAATTGTGATGTATTTAAGCAAATAAAAACATCAAAAATGCACATCAAGACATAATGCCAAAGAATTAACACAAAGGGGAATAATGTAGCAATCATTTCAATTTATTAAGCCAAGTTCAAGTCTCAATTTCTCAAACCTATCTCTATTTAAGGGTTTTGTCAAGATATCTGCAATTTGACGTTCAGTCTCACAGAATTCCATTTTAATAAGACCCTTTTCACATTATCTTTCAGAAAGTGATGCCTAATATGGATGTGTTTGACTCTTGAATGGTACGGGATCTTTAGAAATACTAATAGCACTAGTATTATCACAATAGATGGGAACACATTCAAAGTAGATTCCATAGTCACGTAGTTGTTGTTTTATCCATAGCATTTGGGAACAACATGCTGCTGCTGCAACATATTCAGCCTCTGCTGTAGATAAAGCAACTGTGTTTTGCTTCTTGGTGCTCCAAGAAACTAAACTATGACTAAGGAACTGAACCATACCTGATGTACTCTTTCTATTGACCAGATCTCCTGCATAGTCAGCATCCGCAAATCCTTTCAATTCAAAGGTATCACTCCTCGAATAGAATAGGCTTAAATCATCTGTTCCCTTGAGGTATCTTAGGATTCTCTTCACAGCTGTGAGATGAGATTCCTTTGGATTGGCTTGAAACCTTGCACATAATCCTACACTGAAAGCAATATCAGGACGACTTGCAGTTAGATATAGTAATGAGCCAATCATACCTCGATATTTGGTTTGATCCACACTTGTTCCTATAGAATCTTCATCCAATCTGGTTGAGATTCCCATAGGTGTATGATTAACTTTGGATGCTTCCAAACCATACTTTTTCAATAGTTCCTTTATGTACTTTTTGTTGATGATGTAGATTCCTTCTTCTGTTTGCTTGATTTGCAACCCCAAGAAGAAGTTGAGCTCACCCATCATACTCATTTCAAATTCTTTACTCATGAGATTAGCAAAGTCCTTGCACAAAGATTCATTAGTGCACCAAATATAATATCATCAACATATATTTGAACAACTAATAAATGTTTTCCTTTTGATTTTAAAAACAAGGTTCGATCCAATTTTCCTCTTTTAAACTCATTTTCAAGAAGGAACTTAGAAAGTCTTTCATACCATGCTCTTGGAGCTTGCTTTAACCCATAAAGAGCTTTGTCAAGCTTAAAGACATGATTAGGAAATTCTTTATTTTCAAAACCTGGAGGTTGTTCTACAAATACCTCCTCATTAAGATAACCATTTAGAAAAGCACATTTTACATCCATTTGATACAATTTGAAACCCATGAAGGCAGCAAAAGCTATGAAGATTCTAATTGCTTCCAATCTTGCAACTGGAGCAAAAGTTTCTTCATAATCAATGCCTTCCTGTTGATTGTATCCTTTCACAACTAACCTGGCCTTGTTTCTTATGATAGTTCCGAACTCATCTAATTTGTTTCGAAACACCCACTTAAACCAATAACCTTGTTATGTTTAGGCTTAGGTTCAAGGTGCCAAACTTTGTTTCTTTCAAATTGATGAAGTTCATCCTGCATTGCTACGATCCAATCAGCATCAGTGAGAGCTTCTTCATGATTCCTAGGTTCCAACATAGAAAGAAAAGCATGAAAAGCACAAAAGTTTTTCAATTGAGATCTCGTTTGAGTTCCCTTATTTATGTCACTGATTATTAGTTCCACAGGATGGGAACGATGAGTTTTCCAAGGCTTTGGTTGGAAATCCTGGATGGAAACTTGGTTTCCTTGATCATCTTCATTTCCTGTACTTGGGAACCAGGTTCAACAATAGTGGATTCATTCACTAGTGCATCATCACTTAGTTCCTCTTCTTCCTCATTGGGAACAGGAACAGGATGTTGTTCCCTTGGCTTTGTTCCCATGACTTCGTCTTCCAAAGTCTCATCAATAAGACTTAGGTCTTTTGTCAATCCTATTTCGAAGTCATCTTCAACCTGTGTGCTTGCATCAAATTTATCTGTTTCATCAAAAATAACATGCACACTTTCTTCTACACACATAGACCTTTTATTATACACTCTATAAGCCTTGCTACTAGAAGAATATCCTAAGAATAGCTTCTTCACTTCTAGCATCAAATTTTCCAATATTTTGTTTCCCATTATTATGAACAAAACATTTACATCCAAATGTTCTGAAATATGTAATATTGGGCTTTTTACCAAAAACAACTCATAGGGGTTTTATTTAATAAAGGTCTTACCATGGCTCGATTTATAATTGACAAGCAGTATTCACAGCTTCTGCCCAAAAGTTTTTAGGAAGTCCACTAGCTATCAACATAGTCCTAGCCATCTCTTCTAGTGTTCTATTCTTCCTTTCAACAACACCATTTTGTTGAGGTGTTCTAGGGGCTGAGAAATTGTGATCTAATCCATTGTCTCTGCTAAAGTCATCGAACTTATAATTTTCAAACTCTTTACCATGGTCGGATCTAAGGTGAAGTAATTTGACCACTCAAATTTTGTACTTTCTTTGCAAAGACAAGGAACTCATCATAAGTCTCGTCCTTGCTAGAAAGAAAAATAACCCAAGTAAATCTAGAGAAGTCATCTACAATTACTAACATATTTCTTTCCACTCTACTTTGTATCCTCATAGGTCCACATAAATCCATATGTATTAACTCTAAAGGTCTTGTGGTACTCACCACATTTTGGACTTGAAAGAGGACCTAACATGCTTGCCTTTTGCGCATGCATACACACATGATCTAAATGAAACTTAGTAGAGGGTAAACCTAAAACTAGTTCTTTAGAACGCAGTTTGTCAAGCAAGGAAAAGCTAGCATGACCTAGACGCTTGTGCCATAAGAATGAATCATCATCAATAACACTAAGGCATGTGAATTTGTTTTTGGGAACAAGGTTGAGATCCACAACATATGTGTTCCCTTTCCTTGTTCCTTCCAAAATGATATCCTTTGTGCTATTGTTGACTATCAAACATTTTTCACTATTAAACTTCACACAGTTCCCTCTATCACAGAATTGGGATATACTTAACAAGTTATGCTTTAATCCATCAACTAGAAACACATTTTCTATGGAATGTGACGATGACTTACCAACTTTGCCCATGGCAACTATGTTACCTTTCTTGTTGTCACCAAAAGTCACACTTCCACCATTGTAGGCTGAGAGTGAGAGAAATCTTGATTTATCTCCAGTCATATGCTTAGAACAACCACTGTCTAGGTACCATGTGTTGTTCCCCTCACTCCAACCTGCAAGAAAACTAATTGTTAGAGTTAGGAACCCAATCTTTCTTGGGTTCCTTTCCTTCAGGAACAATAGATTTCTTTTTCCAAATTACTTTACTTGTTTCCAAGTTCTCATTGATTCGACCAAGTCTTTTAGGACAAGAGTTACTAAAATGACCAGTGTTCCCACAAAACATACAAACTTTATCACTTGGTAAATCAACTCTCTTTTTAGGTTTTTCAAACTTCTTTTTAGGTTTTTCAAACTTCTTTTTGTGATTAAAACCAAGACCTTCAGTTCGTTTTGTTTGAGGTTCTTAATCCAGTTTGGAATAGGTAGCATTTTCTTTTCATTTCTCATTTGGTACAGTTCCCCTTCAAGTTCCTTATTTTCAATTTCCAAAAATGAAACATGATTTTTCAATTCGTTTATTTCAGATTTGAAACTTTGCAAGGGAACTGACTTAATGTCAAATGAACTTACTTCAGGAACAAACTCTTTTAGTTGTGACAACTCAAGGCTCAACAAGTAGTTCTCATTTTTAAGATTTTCGAAATCCTCTTTTAATTTAAGATTTTTATCAAACAATTCGAAAAATCTTTTCTCAATATCAACTCGAACACTTTAAGCCAAGAGGTATGTTCCTTTGCTACACTTAAAGCATTTTGACATTGTTTTAGTTTAATGGTTTCATCTTTGCAATCATTTACAGCGTCAACAATAAACTCAAATAATTTTTCTTTACTTAAAGAATTAAGACGAGTTTTGATGGTGTCTAGACTTGCCTCAAGAGATTCAATCTCTTCATCAGATTCGGAATTGTCAAGAGCCATAAGACAGAAGTTTGCAGTCTCCTCATTTGGTTGAGGATCATCTTCTTCCTCAGAGTCAGAGTCTCCCCATGCAGCAACCATAGCTTTCTTCATGTCAGATCGAGTATAGGAGTTTTTGTATTCTTTGTTCCTATCTCTGCTCTGTTCCCTTCCTTTGCCTTTTTCTTGTTCCCATTGGGGACAATCCTTGATGAAGTGCTCAGAACTGCCACACTTATGACAAACAAGTTTGTTAGAATATTTTTATTCTTACCTTTGTAATCACCTTTCTTCATGTTCCTAAACATTCTTTTGAATTTTCGGACCATGAGAGCAGATTCTTCTTCATCTGTTTCTGAGCCTTCACTTTCATCAGCTTTTAAGGCAATCGACTTTTGCTTGGACATATCTCCATTCTCATTGTCCAATTGCAACTCATGAGTCATGAGGGAACCAGCAAGTTGTTCCAAATTGAACTTAGTAAAGTCCTTAGTTTCCTGTAAGGCAGTTACCTTAGCCATCCAACGATCCCTAGGAAGGCTCCTTAGGACCTTTCGTACCTGTTCCTCAGATGTAATCACTTTACCAAGAGATGTTAGCTCATTAATTATATTAGTAAAGCGTGTAAACATTCTTGGATAGACTCTTTTGATTTCATTTGAAAAAGTTCATATTGGTTCATCAAAAGATCTATTTTTGATCTCTTAACTTCACTCGTACCTTCATGAGTGACTTCAAGAAGATCCCAAATTTGTTTTGCGGTTTTACATCCCATGACACGATTGTGTTCATGAGGACCAAGACCACAATGAAGCAATTTTATAGCAAGAGCATTAATTTCCATCTTTTCGAAATCAGCTTTATCAAAATCAGATATAGATTTAGGAATTACCTCATTCTTGTCATTAGTGGTAGTGACTTCAAAATCACCTACCTCTATGACTCTCCATACCTGGTAATTGTCGGCTTTGATAAAGATCTCCATTCTGTTCTTCCAGTAAGTGTAAAACTTACCATTGAACATTGGTGGCCTCTGCGTAGAGTACCCTTCTTCCAGTTTCTCTCTAGTATTCATATTTTTCAAGATCTTGAACTCAACAGGGTTTCCTGAATATTAGAGTTCCCGCTCTGATACCAATTGTTGTATAATATGAGCACTATAAGAGGGGGGTGAATTATAGTGAGAGAATAAGCACTACTTTTTGCGGAATTAAAAGTAAACTTGGGAACAAACAATGGGAACACGAGAGATTTTACGAGGAAAAACTTCCTAGGCCTAGTAGGAAGAAACAACCTCGACCACAAGGGATTTTAAACAACTTTCCACTATAATAGGCCAAAACAACTCTGATTACAACCTATTACTTTTCTCTCGATTCTCAACTTAAGTCACTCAACTCAAGTTCCCAACGACAGTTCCCAACAACTGACGTTTTCTCTCAAACTTCACTCGAAGTTCCTTTCTCTTTCTCTTTCTCTTTCTCTTGCTTCACTCAAAGCTTTCTCACACTTACAAGAGTTCACTCAAACCCTTTTTCTCAAAATACACTTTGTAAAACAATGGAAGAGTAATAAAACTCGATTAATGTAAGTATGAATTCTCTTAAGGAAAGGCACTGACACTTTAGATAACTTAAGACAAATTAACTAAGTCAGACACAATTTTTCTCAAGTGAATTAGGCGCCTATTTATAGACTTTTAAGACAAGACATGATTTCCACTAACTTAGACCATTATCACATGTTCTCCATGATTTCTAATTAATTAATTAAATTAATTATTTATTCTAAGTCATGTGCATCATCCATAACCATTACTTCACTTCATAGAAGCAGTAACAAATACGTGGTTTTGCAAACTTGGAGAATAATTAATCTTATTTAATTTAATTAAATACTTGGAGGATAATTAACTTACCACTAAATCCACTAACTCCATAAACTTGAAGCAGTAAATCATTTAGGCGTGTAAGCTAGAATTTAGGAAATAAATAAATAAAATCCTTTAGCTAGTTTTTAGGAAAAATCTTTTTCAAATTCTTTTTACAAAAACCGGAAAACAGATTTTTATTTCGAAAAATCCGAAACTCTTAAAAACCGGAAATAATATATTTTTCGAAAACTAAATCTTTTAAATAAAATATAAAAGATAAAATATATTTTAAAAAGATAAGATTTGAAAATCAGTATTTTAAAATCAGAAAATCTATTTAAAATCTTTTCCTAACAAACTTAAACTAACTTCCTAAAATTTGGATCTTAGTCAAATTATCCCTAAAAACTCTAACAACTATATTGGGCACACAATACTTAGGCGCACAATATTAGTCACTTAGAAGTTCCTAAATTAGTTTTAAAGTCTTGTTCCCTAATTATTAAGTCTTGTTCCTAAGCCTTGTTCCTATAGTGCCAGGTCTGTTCCTTTCATGGGAACAGAACCAAGTTCCTTTGAGAATTCACCACGAACTTAATAAAGCTATTACTCAACCTTAACAAGAAGATTAATAAATACCCTAATGTATTCTAATCTTCATTCCATGCTTGATTCTTCATTTCTCGAACATCTTTACTTCGATCTTGATTAATTCTCCGCTTTAATCTTCAATCAAGTATTCTCTTAGCTCGAGCATGAATTACCTTGCAATAACATAAATAAAATATACTATGTCTTTTGTGGTTAGGTCATCTTCAAAACTCAAGGGTCAACAGAATTGTCTCAAATAACTCCAAAACTTATGTACTATAAATAGTCACATGTATCACCGTAGCAAAGCAAGTTCTTTTCAGAAGAAAATATTACAGAGCAAAAATTTAGAATCCTATACAAAAGCCTCATGCTCAAAAATAGTTATTACTGAATCCTTGTAAAAGTTCATTCAAGTTGAATCAAAGTAAGTTATTATTCATATCCGCGTTTCAATATAATTGTTTTCAATATCTGCTCATATTTTCAAAACTAATTTCATCTATTTATTAATCCGATAATAATAAAATATATTTTAAAATTCAAATATAATTTTTTCTAGTGAACATAAGGCTAAAATATTTTGTTGAAGGTCTGAATCATGACCACATAATTCATTGACCTTTTGTTTTAAGTCACATTCGTTAGCCTTATGACCTACTCATCCGCACTTATAGCAATAAGTTGGTTTTTTGGGATCTATAATTTTCTTTGGTGGTCTAGTGGGTGCTTTAAAGGTCTTCTTATAGTATGAGTCATTGTTAATTATTTCTCTAGTTGGTCGAAAATTTCCTCTATATCTCTTTTTATTAATGGTAGAGGGAGGTTAAATTTTGGGTAATCCAAATGTAGCATTAATGGTAGAGGGAGGTTGAACAATTTGAAAGATGGACATCTAGAACTAAAGTGTCTAATATCCATGAATCGGTTAAGTCTAATGTAAAGTTTGGACAACAATAAAAGTAAATTGGACCATTACAAATATTAGTTTGAATCATAGCTAAAAGAGAATCTTTATAGCCAACTAAGCAATTATCTCTTAAAGCTATATATATTGGACAATCAAGACCTTCTCTAGATAGAGGCTTTAAAGCTATTTGAATCATACCAAAATGAATATATATATATATATATATATATATATAATTATATATATATATATATATATATATATATATATATATATATATATATATATATATATATATACGTTTTTAAATATTTATCTATAGATGTCTTATTAAGTAATTTAATGCTCTGAAATTCCTAATTTAAACTTGTAGTTTCCTCGTGGTGCTTAATAGAAAAAGCGGTTTTAAAGTCAAGTTTTCCTATTTGATAAATTGTGTCTATATGTTTTTTTTAGGTATAATCCAGTTTTTAAAATTAGTTGGAAAAAATATTTCCTTACTATGTACTATGTTTGAGTTATCACTATCATGTGAAAATATCTTTCTATAAAAAGTAGCCATGATCATATAATAATAAAATTTAGTACATCAATACTAATTGACGGATTCATTTTTTTTTTAAATTATGAAAAAGAATTGATGATAAAATTTGATGGAAGAAGTTAGAAAGTTAAGGATATGGAAGGTTGAATTTTTGGTGGAAGAGATTGCGGAAGATGATAGGTAGTAGCGGAAGTTATGGAGTCCAGAAAATGGAGTTGTGGAAGTGTTTGGCGTTTATAGTTTACAAAGCATTAAACTTTTTCAAATTGACCCTTTCATATAAAAACAAAAAAACTGGAATTGGCTCTTTTCACACTCCAGCTGCGGCCCCGATGTCGATACCCAAACATCTCTCTTCTTTATCAAAATGTATTACTACCATTTAATTTGTTATCACTTAAAAGGTGGTATCAATGGTAATGAAAATTGTGAAGAAAATTGCATGTTTGCTGTAAATGTAGTTTTATTAACATTGACATCGACATGATACTTCCTCCATCCCTAAATAATAGCAACACTTTTTTTCCCCAATTGCTCCATGATAATTGCAACATAATCTTGAACACAAGAGCCTCACTATTACTTTATTATTTAGCTCTCACTCTGGGTTCCCATAAATTTTTATGATTAGTCGCATACTAATTATGTATTCGCAAACAATAATAACGCAGAAGTAACACAATATAATTACATTAAAAAATCACACAAGAAAATTTGATATGGAAACCCTTAAACAGAGAGAAACCCACATACTCTGCACCAAGACTTTCAACATGAGATGAATGATACAAGAAGATACTTTGATCTCTTTAACCTCTCTAGGATTCTCTAGTTCCTCTAGATGAATTTCTCTCTCAATCAGCGAATGTTAGTTAATCTATGAATAATACGACCTTAATCATATTTATAGTAGAATGGAATCATAAGCAATGTAGAACTTGTGCGAAAACCATGTTTGTGACTAGTCGCCCGCTTGAGCCACACCCTTGCCTACCTAGCAAGCCTTCCAATCTTTGTAGTGCACAAACCTCACTTGAGCTAAGAAAGGGCCCACCTAGGCATTGTAGGAACCTAGGTGCAGATATGTTTCAGGAAATAATTTCCTAACATATATCATAAGATCATAAACATAACATAAATAAATCATAGTATGTGGAAAAGAATAAACAACTTTTGCGCGCGTGTTTTCCACCTGAGTACTAGTGTTAGAGATCAAAGGACACCATTATTGTCGCTCTACTTAGTCTACTAGCACCAATTACTATCTCACGTCTGCTAGAACTATTTCACTCTCTCACTTTTTAGGGAGGGGTGACTGGTTTTCCAAGGAAGAAAATATACGGTCTATCTTATTTTTACTTTGAAAGTTACTAACTAATCATCCTAACCCTATTATAATAACCTTTATAATAGTAGAAGAGGTTTAATGAGAGACCAAGTTCAACCCTAACTTTCTCCTTTTGGTCGAACACTATGGACCCATAATGGGCTTGATTTCTTTCTTCAATTGGTTCCTACACAGTGTGACTTCATATGATTAGATTGACCTAATCAATATTGTCTCACTAACCATTATTTATTCTCTAACAAGTAAACATGATTACTAAAATAACGCAATTAATTATCTTTATAATAATTCTTATTATATTTCGTAATTACGGGGAATGTTTAAGGACATACTCCTTTAGGCATATGAGCTGCAAGCCTGAGTTGAATTTCCTCTGTTGAACAGTCAGCATTGTAGTTTGTAGTGCATGTTTGAGCTCTTAGTTCACCCTCCCATACCACCTGCCTACCTGGGCTACCATGCTGCCCGCCTGGGCTTGCTACATAGCTCCACCAAATTGCATGTTGTTATGTTAGTATTATACGCTACTTGCTATGTGCTGCTTCTCGATGTCACGCCCACACTCGTGCTGCCTTAATCGTTGCCAAGCATGCTAGTAACCTTGCAAACTAGCTTGTCATGCTTGTTGTGCTTGTCAATCCTGGTTAAATGTTAGTTGGATGTTGATCTTTCGCTCGCTTTATGGCAAAAATTCTAGCACCATTCACCTTATACCCATTATCTCATTTTACATCCATGGTATAAATGACCCTTTTCCATTTCCTTTAATAAAATAATACTCTTTCTGTTCCCGGAAGTTCTTCCTACTTTGACCAATTTCACTCACAAAAAGATTCCAAATAGAAAAAACAAAAGAAAATAGATGGAGTATTACACTAACTTCTATATTTCATATCTAGTTTTATAATAGTAAAAAAAGAAATGCCCCACAAGCTAACTCTCCAAAACTTTGTGCAAAAGTTAATGCTGCATTTATTTTCAAAACGACGTAGTATTTTCAGACACTATTGCACATTAGTCTCATTTTCCATATTAAAAGTAATGTGTCTCTTTTTGGAATTTTAGAAGAGTAAGAGAACATTTTACCCAAGATACTACTATATCATATTAGAGGAAATACAGTAGAACTAGGATAACAAAGATAAACATGATGAATGCGAATCTTCTAGGCATGTAATCACTTTCTCAAAAGAAGTATTATGACCCTATATTGAGCGTGGGTTGCATGTGATCTCTCTCGAATTATAAACAAGAATGACAACAAAGTTCTTGCTCAGAAAGAACGATGTCAATTAAGAACAAATGTGTAATGAGATTTGTGATGATGAATTTGCTTTTGCTTTTGTGTTTGAGATAGAGTTTCAAAACCATACATGAATACCAGAGGAGTCTCATATATATAGAGTGAATAACTTATAATCAGGAACAAACAGTTATACCGACGAAATAATGCAAAACCGCTGAAAAGATGAAACAACGCTTTGCAAGAAAACACGAAATTACCAAACTAGAGCTTACACTCCCCTGTGGAGCGCACACTCCATGGAGTAGCGGACGCTCCATGAGTCTAGGCTCCAAGCGACTTTTGACAATCACAACATGTATCAAATTATACAAATGCTCTAAATCTCCAAAATATCCACATAAAAGTTCACAAGGCATGTAATATAGATAAATCAAAAGTTAGCTTATGACTATCAAGTTTTCACAAGGCCTACGACATACTTCCTCTGTTCTGATTTACTTGCAACAGGAGGGAGGCATAATAATTTAGGTGAAGAGAGAAAGATATATATATATATATATATATATATATATATATATATATATATATATATATATATATATATATATATATATATATATAGAGAGAGAGAGAGAGAGAGAGAGAGAGAGAGAGAGAGAGAGAGAGAGAAAAGGTAACCCAAGTGACGAGGAGAGATATAGAGAAAGAATATCCAAAAAAAGTAGTGCCATAAGTAAATTAAAACAACCCAAAATGATAAGTGTTGTAAGTAAATAAGAATGAAAAAAGTAGATATATTAGGTGTTCCTGATAATTATATTTGAGTGTGTGTAAGTGTGATTAGCTATGCTATAATGTTGATAATTTAGTTTTATTTTAATTGATGTATAACAGATGTGAGCTGACATTTTTGGTGTAGAGCAGATTTGAGCTAGCTTCTTCACTAGTACAATCTGTTCAACCATAGAAATGCATACAAAAAAAAATAAATGTAGACACCGTTGTATAATATAAGATTTTTTTTTTTTGAAATTTCTATAAGTACTTTAGCGAAAAACTATAACCCTTAATTATAAAATGATTAAAAGTCTTCTATCTCGTCGTCGATATATATAGAAAGAGACCGACTACCAAGTAGTACTTGGTTACTTGGCAAGACTATTAACTTAGATTCTTGAAGTCCTGGGTTCGGATATTACTAAATGTGGTGTTTAGGAGTAGGGGTCCCCTTATCCTTCCCTTTATTCTCAAGCATCTGATCCGCAAATGTTAGACCAAGAACTTGTGAAATTTGAAGTCTAGACAAGGTAAATGGGGAGATCAATTGAGGATATATTGCAGATTAGGTTAGCCTTTTTGTATTTGATTGTTTTTCTAACACATCTTTTGGTCCACTAGAGTTGTTGAACTAGAATAGCTTTTGGGTCCATTTACTTTTAACTGAGATAATTGTGATAGTCTTTTAGACTATATTCATATGTACTTCCCTTCAAAAAAGTAAATCATTTGGGCTTCCATTAAACACGAGCTCCAAACGACTCTTTATAGCAATGACACAAAGTCTTATGTGTAACTCTTACACAATAATTTATTGTGTAACAAATTAATCACTCTTGTGAATTATCACGATGTATTCACCATCAATTTTGCATATTCATCACCATTTTCATCTTCATGAACTCCATTTTTCGCTTCTCTTCCGCCCCAATTTCTTTCTCCACAAAATTAGCCTCCTTCTCTCGCACCTCAACAATTACTTTGCCGCCATTTCCAACAAATCGACATCTTTACAAATCGCAATTTCATTATTTTTTGAGATCTCTTATGGAACTTTTATGATGATTTTTTTCACATCCTCCGAAGCCATTGAAATTGCAAACTCAACCAAGTGCTCTAATTAAGATTTCTTCGAACCAAATTGTGAAGAAATCAATGAAGTGCTCCAATTGCGAATGTTCAAATGAATTCGAACCGGAAACAAACTGAAAACCTGAAAATAGGGAAGGAAGAAGCCGACAACAAAAATTAGGGTTTGGAAGCATGATGAAGGAGAGAGATATGTGGTGGTGTGGTGGTGACGGAAAAGGAAATTCAGTGGTGGTTGTGGTGTGATGGTGCTTCGTGAGAGGTGGTGTGTTGGTATGGTGATCAAGCGATGTTGTTGGTGTATCGTGAATGACAGTGTGTTGTTGTGGTAGTATGGCGGTGTCACGGTGGTGCATCGTGAGCGATGGTGTGGCAGTGCTGCTGGCGGTGTTTCGTGAAGGGTGAAAGGTGGAATGGTGGGTGGAGGTCGGGTTTTGAGGGGCGGGAGATAGAGAACTTTTTAATTTTCAGTGCGTCTTGCATGTGGCCGGCCACACGCGAAAGTACAGGTGTGGCCGCATGCAACATGCTTTCAGCCTGTCAGCTCAATTTCAAATGGTCATATCTCACTCGTTTCTCATCAGAATCGAGCTTTTGACAAAGTGTTGGAAAGCTATCGAGCCAAATTTTTAACTCCAACTTGAATCTTCCCAGAATATTAAGTATGATGTGAGATATGACCTTTTGAAGTTGACTCTTATGCACAAACACTTATAAATAAATGGAGTAACTTTTATGAACAGATGAAATTACTCTTATGACCAAATGGAGTTACTTGTATGATTATGTGCTTATTTTTAACAATAAAAGGGTGTCACTCCTATGTGGTACTCTTATAGGCAAATGTGGTTACTTTTGTGAACCTTTGGGGTTACTCGTATGATTAAATTATATGAAGTTACTCCTATGATTTATTGAAGTTGTATAAATAAATGAGGTTACTAGTATGAATTAATTGGGTTACTCATATGATAAAAATGGGCTATTCATATAATAAAATGGGGTTACTTTTGTAAATAATTGGGGTTACTTGATCAAATAGGATCATCATATGATTAAATAAGGTTAATATTGTGAACTAGTGAGGTTACTCATATGAAATAACGAAGTTACTTTTGTGAGCAAATGAGGTTACTCATTTGAATAATGAGGTTACTCATTTGAATAAATGAGGTTATTACTAATTAGTATATGTTGTATAATATGAGCACTATAAGAGGGGGGGGGGTGAATTATAATGAGAGAATAAGCTATACTTTATGCGGAATTAAAAGTAAACTTGGGAACAAACAATGGGAACACGAGAGATTTTAGCGAGGAAAAACTTCCTAGGCCTAGTAGGAAGAAACAACCTCGACCACAAGGGATTTTTACACAACTTTTCACTATAATAGGCCAAAACAACTCAGTTTACAAACCTATTACTTTTCTCTCAATTCACAACTTAAGTCACTAAACTCAAGTTCCCAACAACAGTTCCCACAACTGTCGTTCCTCTCAAACTTCACTAGAAGTCCCTTTCTTTTTCTCTTTCTCTTGTTTCACTCAAAGCTTCTCACACTTACAAGAGTTCACTCAAATCCTTAACTCAAAAATACAATTTGTAAGACAATGGAAGAGTAATAAACTCGAATAAAGTAAGTATAAATTCTCTTAGGAAAGACACTGACTCTTTTAGACAACTAAGAATATTTAGCTAAGTCAGACACAAATTGTTCTAAGGTTTTAGGCGCCTATTTATAGACAATTAATACAAGACAATTTTTATCCACTACTTAATCCATTATCCCATGATGTCCATGACTTTAATTAATTAAATAACTTAAATAAAATATTCCTTGAGAAGTAATTAATCCACTAACCCACTACTTATCTTAATAAGAGAAGCAGTAATGTATTACGTGGTTTACATACTTGAGGAATAATTAAACTCATTTAAATTAATTAATACTTGGAAAATAATCAACCAAGGCAATTAATCCACTAACTACAAAACGTGTAGCAGTAGTTTTAGGCATGATAGTAGATTTTTAGGGAGTAAATAAAAAATTTACTTTAACTAGAATTTAGGAAAATATCTTTAAAAATAAGTTTGATTAAAACGAAAATCAGTTTTATAATTAAAACGAAAATCCTTTAAAAACCGGAAAGTATATTTTATTTTGAAAACAAAATCTTTTTAGTTTAAATAAAATATAAAAGATAAAAGATAAGATTTAAAAATCGGTTAGATAAAATCAGAAAATCAATTTAAATCTTTTCCTAACAAACTAGAAACAAATTCCCTAAAATAGTGGATCTTAATTAAAACTACACTAAAAACTCTAACTAACTTATTAGGCGTACACCTAGAGTTAGGCGCACTACTTTTAAGTTATTTAGGTGTTCCTAAATCAGTTTATAAGTCTTGTTCCTTAACCTTGTTCCTAACTGTGCCAGGTCTGTTCCTGTAATGGGAACAAAACCAAGTTTCTTTGAGAATTCACCACAAACTAAATTGAGCTTTCACTCAACCTTAACATGAAGACAATAAATACACCCTAATGTATTCTAATCTTCACTCCATGCTTGATACTTTATCACTCGAACATCTTCACTTCGATCTTTGATTAATTCTCCGTTTTAATCTTCAATCAAGTATTCTCTTTGCTCGAGAATGAATTACTTAGCAATCAACATAAATAAAATACACTATGGCTATTGTGGTTAAGTCATCTTCAAAACTCAAGGGTCAACAATATACTTTTATAAATGAATGAGTTTG
>NC_079209.1:23378371-23423371 GCF_026745355.1 Beta vulgaris subsp. vulgaris
TTAAGAAACTTAGAGAATATTCTTTTTCATTTTTTGGAGCTAACAATCAGCCGAGTTAATAAATAGTTAAAGAGATGAACATACATCATTTGATAATATCAATTTAGATTTTATATTATTATTATTGAAGCACTATTCAACATAGTTTGCTTAAACCCTCAATTACCCAATGAAAACTACTCATAAAATACAACTACAAAATATATGTATTTTTAAATAAATAAAAAACATAACGGATAACCTAAATCATTTTTTAAACGGAGAATTGTTGAATAAATACAAGATAATATACAGTTTCACGCATCGCGTGCATATAATGCTAGTATATATATATAGCGTTAGAATCCAATGAGAACATATATCATATGTGAGAACCAATTTATATTTAGAACATGCGCAACACTTTTTAGAACATATGCAATACTTATAAGAACATACTTAACTTTTTGTTTTTAGAACATATTCAACACTTTTAAAAACATATGCAACGCTTTTTACAACAATAACTTATACTCCCTCCATCCCATAATATAATGCTTATTTCTTTTTTACACGATGTTCAAGACGTAACTTTGACCTTTAATATCTTCAATTCCGTATTAATAAAAAATATAGAAGTTGATAGTATGAAACTACACATTGAGACAAAATCTAACAAGATCCCACATGAATATGTTTTTTTTTTTATATATACAAATGAGAATATCGGGTCAAAGATTTTAAAATTTGACTCATCAAAAATGAAGTAGGCACTTTATTATGGGACGGAGGGAGTAGTACATACGCTATGATTTTTGGAGCATGAATTTCCAAAGTTTAGAACATGAAATAGCAAGTATTAGAACATAAAATACAAAATTTTAGAACATGAAATTCAACCTAAATAAAATCGAACTTCAGAACTCCAGATGAAGAATTCGTTAAACATGGTAAGAACCTCTGTTGAATTCATGTAACTTTGTTGATTTACTATGAGAAACTTTGTTGTATTTTATATTTTGGTGGAGTTTATTTGAGGAAAGAGAATGGTTATTCTTGAGTAGTGAAAATGGTTATCTTTAGAATGAAAAGAGAACAAACATGAATTCATTTTAAATATAAGTTGAATCTTTATGAATAATTTAGTTGCACTTGCGAATAACTTGATTGAAGTTGAATTTGGAGTTTCAACATAGTCTGGTTGAGCAAAGAAAATAGGTGTTCTTGAGAAGAGAGAATTAGTTTTCTCTAAAGGAAAGAGAAAAGAAATAAATTTGTAGTTAATGAATGAGAGCAAAATAGATTAAATTTTAGAAAAATGAATAATTTATTAGTAAAATTTGTGAAGAAATTGGTTGAATTTGAGTTTGAAACTCTAATTGAGTCGTTTTTAGAAGAAGTCATAATTTATAACATATCACTTAATTTATAGAAAGTAGGATATATTCTCATATAAAAAATTTTACTCACATAAAAGAGGTATTGTCACACGAGCCTTCACACACACGCGCGCACGACGTACGTATATAGGCATATTTTTATTTCGCCTACGAGAGATGAGTGTGAACTTAACTAACTCATTGTAAAAGTTTTATTGAAAATGTTTTGAAAGCGCCAATAAGTATTTAAAGAAACACTTATAAACCTAATTAGATGTTGGAAAATCAAAGGAACAACTTAGTGACTTATCCAATGTAGATTTTTCCGTCCCGACTCTATACACTAGTAGAATAAATGCTATTTTTTGCGGTTAAAAAGTGCCCTATTGCTGCGGTTTTGGGCTTGCAGCAATTAAGGGGGCAGCAATAGGTATTAATTATATTGCTGCGGTTTTTAAACCGCAACAATATCTACAAATATTGCTGCGGTTTTTAGGCCAAACCGCAGCAATATTTTTATGTATTATATATTTAACAGAGAGTATTGCTGCGGTTTTAGGCCAAAACCGCAGCAATATGTCAAACTATTGCTGCGGTTTTGACCCAAAAACCGCAGCAATAGGTCTTGGTAACAAAATTTTTTTTTTTTTTTTGCATTTTGCTATCAAATTTGAATTAAAATCAGGCAATTGATCCATCCACTATCACCTAATTCACAGAATCTTATAATCAACAACAAAGTTGACAAAAAGAAAGAATATGAAATAACTAAAAAAAAATCTAGATCTGGTGAAATTACCAGAAAAATAAACAAAATAGAAATAAAAGACGAATTACAAAAAAAATTACACAAAAAAATACATATCTGACTAAAATAAAAATTACACGGAAAAAAATTATGACTTTCTAATAGAATATAATCACATCCAGCTACATTATATGGAACACAGATATCATCTTAGCAACCAAGCCAAAATCCAGAGTCGAGCTCGAATGAACCAGATCTGAAAAATTCAGAGTCGAGCTCGAACGAAAGCATATGAAGAACGAACGAAAACGAACGAACGTGGCTCGAACCCCTCAATTCTTCATCGTTTTCTTCGTGGCTCGAACCCCTCAATTCTTCATCGTTTTCTTCGTTCGGATGTTCTTCAATTGCTGTACGAACGAACAAGATATGACGACGAAGAACAAAAAATGACGAACGACGAAGAAGAAATAAACGGCTGGAGGAGTTGTACGAACCAGATATGACGACCGAAAACGAAAACGAAGACCAAAAAATAACGAAGAACCAGATATGAGGAGAGAGAGGGAGAGAGAGAGAACGAACGAACCAGATATGACGACGAAGAACAAAAAATGACGAACGACGAAGAAGAAATAAACGGCTGGAGGAGTTGTACGAACCAGATATGACGACCGAAAACGAAAACGAAGAACAAAAAATGACGAAGAAGAGAGAGGGAGAAAGTTAGGAGAGAGAGGGAGAGAGAGAGGAGAGAGAGTGAAGGTTTAGAAAAAACGGATGGAGGAGTTGTAAAGGATGAAGAAATAAACCCTAATTTGGGCCGCTTTCCTTTTTTTTTTTAGAGCAAACAATATTGCTGCGGTTTTGGGCGGGAAACCGCAGCAATATATTTTAAAAATATTTTTTATTATATTGCTGCGGTTTCCCGCCCAAAACCGCAGCAATATTAGTCTCTCCAGGCCCCATATTTTTTTCAAAATGTATCCGTTGAACAATATTGCTGCGGTTTTGGGCGGGAACCGCATCAATATTGTTATTTTCAATTTTTCTTTTCTTTTTGCGTGTAATATTGTTGCGTATAGGTAAAACCGCAGCAATATCACCGCAGCAAATAACATTTCTTCTACTAGTGATAGATGGTCAGTAAACCATAGATTAAGTTCGAGAGTGAGGGTACAAATACGGTCAGGAAGATTGCTAGCCTCTACTAAATACCAATTCATGTCGAGTTTTTTGCAGAACAATAACCATAGAATATTACCCTAAAGAAATTAGTCTAAGTTAAGGAAACACATAAAAGACTATTTTTTAGTGATATGTTATTAAGCAATAAAATTGAAGGAAACCTAGCAGGTTGTTCGAATTATCTGATTGATACGTTAATTAACCTCAATTAGACATCTGTAGTTGAACATTACTCAAACGCGATCGTGGAAGGTCCATAATACAACAACCCAAAATAGTTCAACGACTTCATGAGCTGAACTAATACAGTCTCCAAATGAATACCATAACAAATCATAAGATTTTTGCTAAGCAACAATACAAACCATATCTTGAGTTAAATGAGACACCTCTCTGATCACAAACTTAC
Organism: Beta vulgaris subsp. vulgaris; assembly: GCF_026745355.1. Classification (NCBI taxonomy): domain Eukaryota; kingdom Viridiplantae; phylum Streptophyta; class Magnoliopsida; order Caryophyllales; family Amaranthaceae; genus Beta; species Beta vulgaris. Next base: position 23,382,075 of record NC_079209.1, read on the forward strand.
AATCCCAATCGTCTCTTTGGAGCGCACTATGCTTGCAAAATAACTATGAATAAACTCTGCCCCCACCAGGACAGGTTCAAAGAACAAAATCAGAAAGACTAAGTACACACTGTCCAACCAGAAAATCTTTTTGGTAGCTTAAAAATGTAACACTAAGTCCATTGATAAGACAAAATAGAGAAAATGTAGACATTTTATTAAAGAAAAGATGATAGCGGAAATATCATCAAGACGGACATGTCACTCTATGGTTCATAATAAACTAATAAAACTTGAAATCTAGATCCCAAAATTATTTAAAACCAAATATCCAAAAGGAGGCAAAACAACCTCATAAATCCAATCTAACAAAAAAAAAAGAAATAGAATATGATATCTTATAAGCCTAATAAGTTTTTCCCTCCCAGCCACAACCTAAAAGAGCTACTCTTTATTTTTACCTGCAAAATATAACAACCACATCCACAATCAGTGGGGAATAACTAACATCTCTCCCAACCCACTTACAATCCACATAAGAATTATAAAAGACTTAATAGATAAGTTATAAAAAAAAATATTTAAGAACAAACGCTAGTAAAAATATAAATCACTTAAGGAGTGCATAATATAACATGATTGACAAAGAATAACATGGAAGTAACAAAATGTATAAATATATATATAAATATAATTAAGGAACAACACAAGAGATCAAATAAATCAATAAGTTAAAAATAAATAATAGTTTGAGAGAGAACTAAACGCTAGTGGACAACCCTCTTCCTATGGTAATGTCAGATTTCAACCTCTAGGACAACCTATGGGTTACATTCTAGAGCTGATCATGGGAGGGGTAGCCCGCTAAACCCGACCCGCTCGGCCCGCTAAGCGGGCTTGGACAAAGTTTTTCAAAAAAAATTAAAAGTTGGGAGGGCTGAGCTCGGCCCGTTAATAAAAATGGGCGGGCAACAGCAAAGAAAAATTAAAACCGAGCCGGCCCGTCCAACCCGTTTAAATTTTAAAAGTAGAAAAAAATTCTAATGGTTAACTTTATCAACCCACTGCCCATAGTAAAAAAATTTAGAAAAGAACTTTTGGAGCCGTTTCATTGTGCAAAGAAAGTAAAAAAAACCCTAAATCTAACATTTTCATTTTTCAACTTTCATTTCTGCCTTTCTGGAGCCGTTTTCTTCTCTCATCTCTTCTCTAGCTGTTTTCCTTAGAATTGAAAGAACTCCCCACCAGACTGGATCGTTCTTTCTTCAGTTTGCAATTATAATACATGTAAGTTTAAGATTGCTAAATTTTTATTATTTTGTTTTCTTTCTGTCAAACTCTCGGTTATTGAAGTTTTAATTTGTTTTGTTTGTAATAATAATACATGTTCAATCTTTGGGTAGGCTGCATTAGTTTACTCTTATAATAATCATTAATACCTAAAGTTTGAGGTAGGCTGCATTAGTTTTTCTGGGTTATTCTTGTAATCTTGTTCAGTAGCATATAATGTATGTCCGTGTACTTTATTATGTGTTGTGTCTCTCCATTTTATTTATTTTTTTATATTTTTACTTTATGTCCACCCTTTCATGAATTATGTATGTCCGTGTAAAATGTAAACCCTCTAGTTTCTGATTAAACCTCAGAAGAATTTCTGGTATTTTCTAGTTCATTTTGTTTGTTTGTTTTTCTGGAGATTGTCTTTTCTTGAAATTCTTGAGTTGATAGAGTGAAAATTTGTTCGTTTCTTGATAAACGAAATTGAGATTGCTCATTGCATTGTTGTTTGAAGTTGATTGAGTTTTTGTGTTATATGTGTGATTTTTTTATTGAATTTTGTTGAAGCAATCTGGAGTTTTTTTGGTGTGAGTAAAATTGTTGAAGTAATCTGGAAATTTCAGCCCTTTCTCCTTTAGGTGTTTCTCAACATGTTTTTCTCTCTCTTCTCATGTTTACTTGCCTCTGTTTTTTCTGGGTTTTATGTTTTTTTTTCTTATTTCATGTTTTTATAATGTAGAGCTATGGCAGAAGGTAGTTCTGTCAATCCACTTGACTTGGGGAAGATGAAGATGATATTCCTTGCAATAATAAAGGCCCTCCAATCAATTCTCGTGGTAGAAAATTAAAATCTTCTGTTTGGCAGCATATGGCTCGTGAAATATTGAAAGATGGCAGCATCCAAGCCACTTGCAACCACTGTAAGCTTACTTTTTCGGCAAATAATAGTAGTGGTACGTCTCATCTCAAAAGACATGTTGATAAACGTCCGAAGCGATTAAATCATGATATTAAGAACTTTTGTATTTCAACTAATCCATCTAGTGGGGGCACTAGCAACATGTCTTTAAAAAATCCCAATATCAATTTTGAGGAAGTACGTAGATCTATTTGCATTTTTGTTGTGTCTGGTGCACATTCTTTTGCTACATGTGAAGAACCGGGGTTCAAATATATGGTTTCTACTATGTGTCCTCAATTTAATACTATAAGTAGACATACTTTAAGGAGAGACGCTTTGAGATATTATGATGATGAAAAAAAGATTGTTATGGATGAGTTACAGAACGCTGCTGGTCGAATATCTTTTACCACGGATAATTGGAGAAGTGAACATACTGATGATGAATATATGTGCATAACAGCTCATTGGGTTGATGTTAATTGGAAATTACAAAAGAGAATTATTAAGTTTGGTGCTTTAACACCTCCGTTTGATGGAGTTTCTCTTGCAGATGAGATTCATTGTGCTTGGGTCAATGGAAAATTGATCACAAGGTAATTAGTTTTACATTAGACAATGCATCTTACAATGATTGTATGATTACTTCTCTAAAGGAACATCTTCTAAGGAAAAATTGTTTGTTTTATGGTGGGGAGTTCTTTCACTTACGATGTGCTTGTCATATTATAAATCTTGTCGTGCAAGCTGGATTAAAGGGCATTGATGATGTTATTATCAAAAGTAAAAGTATAGTGAAACACTTTAAGCATTCAATCCCAAAGAAGAAAAAGTTTTATAATGTTGCTGAAACAAGTTTTGGTATAAAAACAAACAAGAAGTTGCGTGGAGATAATTGCATTAGATGGAACTCTACTTTCTTAATGCTTGACCGCTTCATTTTCTTTAAAGATGTTATTGATCATGTGGTTAGCCGAGATAAGGATCTTAAAGTATTTTCTCTCACATCGGAAGAAAAGGTTAGAGTTTGTGAATTGCATGCATTCTTGAAGCTTTTTTTTATGATGTTACAAATACATTTTCGGCTTCAAAACATCCCACTTCAAATCTTTATTTCGATGGTGTATGGAGGATCCATAAAAAGTTGATAGATGTTGCAAACGGACCCTTGAGTAGCTTGTCTTCTATGGTCAAACCAATGAAAGAGAAATTTGAAAAATATTGGTCTGATTATAGTCTTGTTCTTTCATGTGCTGCTGTATTAAACCCTCGGTTCAAGCTAGAAAGAGTTGAATATTGCTATGAAAAGTTGTTTGGAGAAGTATATGCTAATAGAATGGTTGAACGTGTTAAGAATACTTTGTTTGATTTGTTTGATGAGTACAAAGATGTTCACACTTCTAGTTCTCCTAATCTGGCCACTAGTAGTGGTACCCCTACTGTTGCTAGTGTTGTTGGGAATAATGGGGAACAAATGGATGAAATACTTGATTATAAGGTATTCTTGAGTAAGAAAAGGAAATCAGACACTATGAAGAGTGAACTGGAGCTTTATTTGGAGGAAAAGAATCCTGATGTGACAAACAAATGTGATGTGTTGTCATATTGGAACAAAAGCGTTGTCTGTTATCCGAATCTTGCATGTATGGCTAGTGACTTATTGACTATTCCCGTCTCCACGGTTCCTTCGGAATCTTCTTTTAGTATGGGAAAGAAGTTGATAAATCCTTGGAGAGCCTCACTTGGGCAAAAGACAATTGAAGCTCTTGCATGTTATGAAGATTGGTTACGTGCAAAAGGTCTTAACTTAGGTAAGTTACTAAATTAATTAGTTTTATATCTTCATTACTTCACTACATTAAATTTCTTTTAAAAAAAACTGATTTATGTTGCGTTTATTTTTGTATGATTTCCTGGAGGTTCATCAAAATTCTTTGGCCATGGTGAAGTATTTTTCGAGGAGGATGAAGAAGAAGATGATGATTATCTTACTGTTGAGTAATGATGATTAGGTATGTTAGAAAATGTATTTTTCTCATATTTGACTTACTTTTTTGTTTAATTTAAATATCTTATGCCTAGTAATTATATAAATCAGTAGAATGATTCTAATTCTAATCTTTTGTTGTAGGTCAAAAAATTTATTGTGAAAAAGAATGTTGAAGCTAAATGGGGATCAACTGATAATGCTTCTCAAACAAGATTTTTTTGTTTAAACATCATGGATGATGGATTTTCATGTTTCCCTCTTGTTGAATTGTGGTATACTATATATGTAGTTTCTATTTTGAACTTTGAAGTTGGATAATGTTGCTTTGTAATTTAACAAAATTTGTGTTTTAATATGGTGATGGATTTTCGCTTGAAAAAAATCAAATACTTTATTTTAAGTCATTCAACTATACCTCTTTTCTGGGTTGATTTCTAATCTGCCATATTTGCATAATTGTTGACTTTTAGGAGAGAGAGGCACTTGAAGCAAATGGTAGGCAGTGATGAGAGAAAATATGTGCAATTAAGAGGGATGCCTTGCAAGCCCGTTAGCTCGCGGGCAGCCCGCCCGTTACATAAAGGGCGGGTAAGGGCAACCAATATCTCATTTAGCGGACGGGTAAGGGTAACATTTTTAGGCCCGTTGGACAGTTTTTTGAGTAGTTGGCCCGTTCATTACCCGTCCAAGCCCGCAAATGATCAGCTCTATTACATTCCCTACTGCCTGTGTTTATGAATGACCAAACTTCCGATGTGGTGTAGGATTACTTCCCCTCCGACCTCTCAAATGACAACAAAACCATGTATACCTAGGATTACGTCCTATATGGTTTGCATGTTCTTCTCCTCGGGATTACGTCCCTCCGGATAATCTTGCTCTCAAACAAAAATAATAATATGATAATACTCAATCACCAAATACATGGATGCCGTTAAGACCTTACATCAAATCAACATAAATCTAGAATCGCAACCCAAAAATTTCATTTCACAATAGCACTCTTGCTAAAATAATTGTAAGAATAATAACATTTTCTCCAAAATATAATATAGCCCAAACCATCATCAAATAACTATTTTAATTTATATATCTATGACAATTCACAAAAACATAGCCAAATAATAAACATTCTTTAAAGTACCACCACAACTTACATAACTAATAATATCCATCATAATGCTACCCACAAAGATCATGAATCATGTAGCCAAGAGATGGCAGTGGGTAATGGACTCTATCCGGATCCATGGATAAAGATCCATTTTTTACGGATATGGATCCTCAAATTTTGGACCATATGGATCCGGGTAGGATCTGGATCATCGGAATAAACGAATCTGGACTGGGTCTAAATTATTACCCGGATCTAGATCCGTTTACCCATTTTCATAATAATAATAATATTATTTAATATTATAATATTACATATTACATGTAATAACGAATTTTTTCTTGAATTTTAAATTGTTGTTCTAATTAATGTGCGAATTTACTGGATTATTGAGTTCGAAAAATTGGTTGATAATTGCTAAACTTTCAGAAATAGTTGATTAATCTACAGTTTGATAATTAATAGTTGATTAATCTACAGTTTGATAATTAATAGTTGATTAATCTACAGTTTGATAATTAAATAGCTGTAAATGGTTGCAATGATTATTTTTCAAAAATTAAATGTAATTTTTGATTGATATTAGGTGACTTATTGTTTAAAATCATTAATTATTGTAAAAATTAGGACAGTTTGAACAAAATAGGCAAGGATTCATTTTGGACCCGAATACGTAGAATCCACACGGATATGGATCTAGATCCTCATTCTTATTATCCAATAGATCCGGGTAGGATCTGGATTCTTTCCTGAAAAACGGATGTGAATCTGGATCTTAGAAGACCCTGTCCTAATGATCCTATCCATTGCCATCTCTAAGCCAACTTTACAAAACTACAATATGTAAATCTCATAAGAAAAAATACCACAAAACAACTACATAATACCAGTAAATAAAAGGAGAAACAATTTATAAGTTAAAAGTAAAAACAACATTGTTAAGTACACATGCATAAGAAATAACGTGATCAAGCCATAACATGAAACAAAAAGCGGTCACACAAAGCAAGAAAAGAAAATTATAAACCTGCAGACCATAGAACTTATAGCTATAGCATGACCCAAAACAAGACGACAACAAGGAAGAAGATAACCAGCCAGCAGGTATAGCAAGGTAGATACAACAATAGCAAAGCAACAACAGTACTAGCAGGAATGCAGGATACAGCAGTATTAGCGACTAAGAGCATGATGGTGCAGCAATAGTTACGCAACAACACACACACAAGAAGCACGAAGCTGGCACACAAACCGTAGCCAGACACCCATATGAATACACTTACAGAATAACATTATTCATGCTCTAAGTAATGAAGTGAGAGAAAAGATTAATATGATTTCCAAAAAAAACAACGTAAATAATACCATCATTAGTACATAAATAATCATATGATCAAGCAATTTCAAGAAGACAAATGCACTAACCTATAATTTTCCTACCCAAAATTTCTAGCACGATACTTAACTACACTTAACTATTAAAACTAAATAATCCCTATACGAATTCCGATCGTTCTAGGAACCGCTACTTACCTGGGCCAACTAAAGGAGTGTAGCTATTTGTTAGAGGATATTGGACCGTAGGTCTATATCTATGGGCAAGACCCATTAGATTAAATTTTATTAGGTTAAGTTTAAGTTATGTTCTATATATAAGTAATGTAATTGTAGTTATTAAAGGCACAATAATACAGCATCTCTTCTCTCTAATTTAACATCATCGACAATTTGAAAGAAACTGATCTGTTTTGAAACAGATTTGAACAGAATACCAAACAAAAACAAAACACCAAATTTTTGCAAGAGGGAAATTTTGGATGTGATCTAAGGTAATCAAGAATAAGTGGGAATATAAAATAGATGACTTGATTCATCAAAGTACTACATGCCAAATGAATGAAGCAGAGGAAGTAGAAGAAAACCAATTATATTGGCAGCCCATAGATATAGAATTAAATAAGCTTTCATCAATTCCCTTCGAACAAAAACAAATGTCATCACTGCTAGAATTCGGCAACCCAAATTCATCGAGCCTAATTGATGTGTATTGCAGGAGAAAAATACACAAAAAAATCAAGATTTGCGGAAGCGAAAGAAAAAAAAAATTATGTTTTTATGAGTGTCTGTGAATCCCGCCGGTGGAATTGATGGGTCAACCCACCGGCAGGAGGTAATTTTCTTTGGACTATTTCAAGATCTAACCTGGCTCTGATACCATGTTAAATTAGAGAGAAGAGATGTTGTATTATTGTGCCTTTAATAACTACAATTACATTACTTATATATAGAACATAACTTAAACTTAACCTAATAAATTTAATCTAATGGGCCTTGCCCATAGATATAGAACTACGGTCCAATATCCTCTAATACTATTCGATCAAGATGACTTCTCGTGCGACGTCGTGTCCTCCAAATGCTCCTCTTCTAGCCACCAAGAACGAGATTGGAAGTTCCAGGTATAAGTGGGAAGATATAGGTATTTTAGTGTAAAAAAGAATAAAGTAAAAAAAAAAGGGTGATCTTTGTAGGAACGAAAACTGGTAATTAACAACTATAATCAACTTATCTGGTAACCATGGCGTGAGAATAATCACTTTCCTAAAGTTAAATTTACCCCGTAACAACACACAGACTCTTAATAATCAACTTCTAGAGATAAGAGGATTCTGCATTTCCAGTGTTGGCAGAAAAGCAGATTGAGAACGTTCTTATATATTGCCCAGAATTTTAGAGGAGAAAGAAAGCAGAGAAGAAGAAAAGATATTCGTGTTTTATGTGTTCTACTAAAACAACTTACCCAGTATTTATAGAGAGAGGAAACCAGAAGGAGGTTGAAATTGTGGGAAAAACGATCACATAGTAGGGAGAATCATGACAACAATTATGGAGAGCATAAGGGAAACCGACACCATTAAGGGAAAAAACGGTAACTTAATACTGAATAAAAATGGTCATTAATCTGACAAAATATTGACCCAAAAGATAGTTAAGTTAAGTTTATTCCCCAAAGTCCAAAGCCCAAGGCCCATGACCCTGGCCCGGTCCAGGCGGTAACTCCAATCACCACATACCCACTAAAAGTCTCATTGCTACACAACTCCGCAAATAAGTACATGCACCCAAGTGCAAGTAGAGCATGGTGCACCCTCTTCTAAACTATGTTGTTTTATCATTTTTAGAGTTTATAATTAAAAAAAAATTGTTGTTATTTGTTTCCTTAAATTTTACAACTAAAGATTCCTTTTTTCAAATTTAAATTTAAAAGGTATATGTTCTTTTACCTTAAGAGTATATGTTCATTTACTATATGTTCTTTTCATTGTAATCTGTGTTCTTCTATAAATATAAATTTACATGTTCTTTAATTTTAAGTAGTGTGTTCTTTTTTAAAGTATAAAAGTTGTTGAAAAAAGTTTGTGTTCATTTATATAAATGGTGTGTTCTTTTTTCGTGCACAATGAGCATTATGCACCCTAGTGCATAATCTACGCTTTGACACAACTCAAAGGGTAGAGGAAGAGTAATAGTTATAAACCTTTACACTTCCCTTTTATTCTTTCAATAAGGGACAAATGACTTTTCATATTCTTTTGAAGCGAACTTTGAGTGTCTAAAAAACACTCTTATAAACTGCGACAATCCCCCACATGATTCAAAAGAAGAAAATAGAAAGAAACAGAGCTGAAAAAAGATGATCTGGGCAATAGATACTAAGCTAAGTTTTGAAGTATCAATGTCTTAAGGACTTGAATTGACACTTAGTGCATACAAATATGTCTTACTGTCGTAAGAGATATATTTCTCTTTGAACCTTTTACAAAGTTAGCAAAGCATAGTTGCGCACTCAACCTTTTTCAAATCAAGAGACGTTCTCGCAAATGTAATATGGGTGCCCCACAATTAGCCTGGATTCTTATGAATGCTCTAGAGAGCCTAAGGCTATGTTCAGTTCACCTGAAATTTTCTGATATGAACTTATTTTTTCTGATCTGATCTAATCTGATTTACAATATCTTATCTTTTATAAAATATATTATTATATTGTTATATTATTATTGCTTTGTAATTCATTATTATGCAATACATTATAAGATCTTATTTATAGTATTACTATTTATTTCTATCACAACTCTTACACAACTTTTATTAATAATAATTATTATTATTATTATCATTATTATAATAACAACAACAATAATTATAATCATAATAATAATTATTACTAAAAATAATTCTATAACCCAAGTCATTAATTTATAAGAGCACTTCTAAAATGTTTTACACTTTCCCTAAAAAAAAATTCACACTTGATAAGTCGGCAGACTCAACTCATTTTTTTCATATAAAATATAATAAGATATACAAACAACTATGAAACTTTACCTAAGTGCTATTACTAATTTCTCTTTTACGTTGCACACCACGCAGCCTCCCCTAGCCCTCTCATTTGCTCTGTGAACATTGATATTTTCAGTTTTTTTTTAAAAAAAATTCTTTCAACAAAAAGACGTAAATATTGCACCAAATAGAGCAGATTGTAATATGTTCAATGACTTGCGCAAGAAAGAAATGGAAAGGGTGAAAATATAAATAGCTAGAGAGATTTGAAATTTGGTAGGAAGAGGTATACCAGATCTAAATTTATAATTTGTATCTCGCACTTAGCTTATTTTGAAATGTAATCCGAACTTAGTAGTTTCATTGTCATGAGTTTGAGCTATCATATTTTATATATTTTTTATTCCAATCTTATGTTCTTAAGACGTGACTTTTAATTTTTTATTATTTAGTAACAACAAAATAACTTGAATAATGATAACAATGACATTTATAATGATAACAACGAGATTAATAATAATTACCAATATTAATAATTAATAAGTACAAAATCAACAATAATAGTCCTTTTGAGCAAATGTACTAGTAAATAATAGTATTAATAGTAATAATGGGTTTTTAAATATAAGCGTGATCTGAACTTATAAATCTCTACTAACATCTCAACATATACATCGACTTGAAGGTAGCCGAGTTCCTTCCCCCGAATTAATAATGAGACATTTAAAAGTCGAATTCCTACATCCTAAAATATCTTATCATAATAATTCAATAAATTATGTTAATAATGATTCAAGACATTAAGACTCCAATCTAAGGATCTCTAAATCAGGTTAGCTCAAAAATCAAGTTAGTGAATTGGCTTTTTTGGATAACATTATCTTAGTGGGACAAGTGGAAGTCAGTTAAATTTGAAACATCAACATCCCTCCTAAACTGAAGGTCACAACAGCCTTCGCAATAGGGTGAACCTTGAAAGACAAAACTTTTCATTTCAATCGTTTGGTCTCTGCAAGCAAATCGAGAGTCCTTAGAGTACCTTTGGAAGTCCCATGAGGTATAAATAATGTTGGATTCTACATTATGAAAAATATTAGGTATATTTGGAAGTCCCATGAAGTATAAATAATGTTGGATTCGCCACTTGCATTTGAAGTGTGGAACACCTATGTTTTTCAATAATGAAATTCTTAACTATCAATATATCATGCATCTTCCATTGAGTAAGTTCATCCTGTAATGAAAATGTTATTCTTTTTACCCTCTTCCTTAGGTTTCTCCCATGTTTCCTATCCCCGTCCCCTTCGTCATCCTCCACTTGGGCCAATTGGTAGCCGCCTCCCTCTTTGTACAACAAACTCAAATATTGGGTTTGCTAAACACAACTCCACAACTGCTAGTGTAATATATGCAGAATCCATTATAAGCATTTTGTATTCTTGTTGATGGTTGCACTTATAGTTTGGGGTCCATCCTTGTCTTTCTTTTCGTAGCTACTACTCTTCACCCGAGAATTCAAATAGTTATTCATTTGGGAACCTATAACCTAGTCACCGCGGGAGATTTCTCCTCATCATTAAGTCCATAAAACCCAGATAAAATCCACCTTGATGAAACCTTCATTACATCATTTAAGACGTGTTCTTTCTTCTTTGTAAATTCGACAAATGGTAGATAAAGAATACTTTTTTTATTAAAAAGAAATGCTTGATCTTAGGATGAAACATTGGTGACTGAATTTGAATTTATATATCCTTTCTCTCATAAACATGCCCAATTTCGAAGACACTTCTCACGTAATTACTTGTCTTCATACATATAAATAGATAGTGGATGAATCTAAAATAGTAAAAGTAACTAACAAAATCAAGTGATGCTGTAGGCTCTAGTGATTTTTCCCTTGTCATTGATGATATTATTTCGTTGACGTCTAGCTTTAGTTCTATTGTTTGGTCTTTTGTAAAACGCTCCGACAACAAAGTTGGTCACTCTCTAGCCCATCTTCAACCTGTAGAAATTGGTTGGCATAATTGGGAGGATGATGTTCCGGATATAGTAACCCTCTTTTGGGTTTTCCCCTAAAAAAACAAAATCAATCCTAATCCATTAAAAAGAGGAAAAAAAATCTATATATTGTAGGTTACATTATTAGTATGTGTATAAAAAAAGTTGTCACCAAAATCAAGTTGTCTGCACTCAAAAGAGTGTGATAGTGTTATTAGAGTTGTCAAAAATTAACTCGCTCGTAAAATTAACCTAAACTTGTTGTGACCAAAAACCAACCTGAACACAGAAAAGTAGTAGACTAATTAATGACCCATTATTAACCCGAATGCAGCCTAATGTCAAATGATAACTAATTGGAAAATTGGTCAGGAATAATCCCACTTTTGTCCGATCTGCCAAAAATAATCCCACCATTGGATTATTATGGAATAATCCCATATTTGCTTACTAAATCAATTTTTTGGTCCCAGAAATATAATGACCGCTAACAACAAGTTAGGTATGGCATTTATCTGATTTTCCCTTCCATTTTCATCTCTCCCACCCCCACCCTAGCCCGTTGAAAAACCTACCCCCCCCCCACTATCCCAGTTTGCTACTGCCTGCTGCCACACCACAACCCCGTCCCGCCCCGCCCCACCCCAGCACCTACGTCCACTCCACCTCAGCCCGCTGCAAAATCTAACCACTACTCCAGTCCCCTGTTGCCCCAACCCAAAACCCACCCCACCCTCCCACATGATTCCTCTGCAAATCCCTGACCCTTCACGTGTAGCCAACCCCAACCCCTACCCCTTCTCCCCTTCGCCCCATGACCTCGTCACTCCCCCTCCTCTCCTCTCCCTTCGTAACTTTTCACCCCCTCTCCTTTCCTCTCTATGAGCTTTCCTGGCACCACCATTATTGATGACCACCACCACCACTACACACAACCATCGCTCGAAGAGAGAGAAAGAGAGAGATCGTACAACCACCACAACATATACACGCGATTCGAGGAGAGAGAGAGAAAGAGGAGAGAGACAAGAGGAAGAGAGAAGCGGCGACGGGGAGTGAGAGGGGTAGGGGCCTGGTTCGTGGCTGGGGAGGGTCCGGTGGCTGGGGTGGAGTTAGTCGGGCAAAGGTTGAATAAGAAATTAACTTGGTTTATCAGTTTGCCAAGTTATAAGTTTCTAGGACCAAAAGATCGATTTAGTAAGCAAAGGTGGGATTATTCCAGAATAATTCAAAGGTGGGATTATTTTTCACAGATCGGGCAAAGGTAGGATTATTCCTGTCCAATTAACTAATTTGATCCGACTCAGTAATTATCCAACTAAAATCACCTACCAGAAACCCCTCTGATTAAAGTAGTGGTGTCAGAAACAGATTTGATCGATGGATCAACCTGATTCTGACTTGACTTGAATCTTGTTCGACCTATGAGGGTCGTTCCCGAGACCTGACTAAAACCTGACCTGAGATTACCGAAAGTTGACTAAAACCTGACAAGATTATATGCTGATCTGACCAAACAAACCTGCATTCAAACTCGAACCCGACCGTACTCAACTAGATATCACTAAAATTCAATTATATTTTTATATCTACAAAATCATTTAAATATGTTAATTTATAAAATTTCTTACATTTAATAATTAAATAAATAAAAAATTAAATTATATTTAATTTAAGGGTTAAATTTTGAATATCATGTACTTGTTTATATTTTCATTTAATTACCCAATCTCCCCATTTTCAAATAATATTAAAAAATATCTGGTTAAACCCTATAATCTAAATTTATTATTCCATTTTAATATTCTACCAAAATTTCTCCATTTTTTCTATCAAATTTTCTACCAAATATTCTACTGAATTATCCCATTTTAATATTCTACCAAATTTTCTACCAAATAATATCTCAAATTCTCATAACCCTACACTAAACAACAACATATGAGCTCGTAAACAAATATGAAATTCATTCTTATCCAAATATCCTAAAACATTTGTAGTTGAACGACGACAAAGATTTCGGAGCTCCTCACAAAGACCGATTGCTAACAGCCCGCAATTTCGAGCAGCTAGCTAATCACACTTAACATTCATAAATTTCAATTAACACTTATTAACCTCGAATTTACATTATCTCGCAGCAGAACAAAACCTTTTTATACGATCCTGGACCTATGGGTCAGGGCTCACAACAAATCATCTTCAAAACCAAATAACATATTACATAATAACTTACTCGATTCCCAAAATAATGTAATATTTTATTCTTAAATAAGGATATATATACTCCTAAATACAATATCTGAATCATTAAATCTAATTAAAACTTCATAACCAACTCTCTCTTTTTCTCCACATGAAGCCTCCGACATACACCTGCAAATTATTCAAATGATATATTAATTGACTTAAACCTTATAAGCTAACTCCAATTCCCTCAAACAATACTAATATTTCTCAACAATAGAATCTATATTCTAATTAAACCATTTTTCATAAATCATAAAACTGATTTTGTATGGCTTTTCAATCTTCAATGTTACCAACATTTAAGTAATACAAATTAATTGGAATCCAAATCAGAAACTAATCAAACCCTTTAGCAAGAAACAAAGAATAAAGAAAACTAAATTTGAATACCTTATGCACTTAAAACTTCATTCGAATACCACATAATTTGAGGGCTTGATAACAATTAAAGGGTTCTTTGCTTAGCTACTCACGAGAACACAACAAGAGGCCAGACAAAGGAACAGAGCACGACTAGCTTCACACGACATGCAACAACACCCTCTAACAGACGACAGCAAGACCACCCAAGCAGGACAAGAGCACGGGTTGTAGATTAGAACACACAACAATAAGGAAAACGCATAGCAGTTCACGGCGACATCAGGCCACCAGTAGCTGCACAGGTCACGGCAGCGCGCCGAATAGCAGCGTTGGAGCTAGACAAAAACCGCAGGAGAGAGAAAATGGGATACGGAACAACCAGTGACAGCAGCACCGACAAGGCTTCGGTGATAGCGAACATTGACATGAACATAACAGAGGAGAAAGAAGATCATGGGCAGTGACGAACACCAGCCGTGGTGGCTAGAAATGCAAGCAGAGTTGAGAAAAGAGACACGAGAGTGAGATGAAAATTGGTATTTTCTTTGGGTTTCTTTAATCGCATCTCAATTTGGGGTAATTAACTGAAATCTTCAAGGAAATAATTGGAAATCAGATGTGAAACTTGCTTTGGCTTTTGATTATAAAGACACGAAGTGAAGGATGACAATGAATGAGAAGAGTTCAATAGGGGTTTGATATGAGTTTCTTCTATAAGGGTGCGTTATCCTCAACTTAAAAAATTAAGCTTCATGTCCAATAAGTTCAGATAAGTTCAAATAAGTTGCAATAAGTTCCAATCAGGACAATAAGTTCCAATTAGGTCTAATAAGGTTCGATAAGTTCCAATCAGGTACAATAAGTTCCAATCAGGTGCAATAAGTTCTAATCAGGTCTAATAAGGTCTAATAAGTTCCAATCAGGTCTCATCAGGTCCAATAAGGTCCAAATAGTCAATGTTAAATATACATTTGTATTATTGTCTATTATTTTATTATTCATAATTTCATATCACTATTAGCTGATTATGTTATTATTAGAATTTTAATTAAAGTACCACAATGATTATATGGTATTATACTTGTATTAGTGTTTATTATTTTATTAAATATTTGTATTATTGTCTATTATTTTATTATTCATATTAATATTAGCTGATCATGCTATTATTAGAATTTTTTATTAAAGTACCACAATGTATAGTATTATACTTGTATTATTGTCTACTATTTGATTATTCATATTACTATTAGCTGATTATATTATTATTAAATAATATAATACTCATGGTCAAATAATTAAGGTTAACTATAATAATCACTATAATTACAATATTTTGCAATTCGTCTTTATATAAGGAGTTAATGCATTCTACTACCTTCAAGTAAATGAAAGTGGATTGAGAATTTTTCACATGTGTCAATTTTAACTTGTTAGCAATAAATGTTAATCGATATTTGATTTTCTCCTAGTGCTTTATAAAATCAAAACAAGACTATTAGATATATTAGTGGTGAAAGTTATGTATAGACAAATATATAAATAGTAAATTTTTTTGTTAAATTAATTATCATAAGAGATAATTAATAATAATTATTTTTTAAAGGACGGATTTTAATAATTATTGCTGCATAATAAATTTTAAGGGGTAGTATTTACGTTAGGGGTAATATTTATTATTAATGGTCAATTTTTTTTGTCTAATAAGGTCAAATAAGTTTCAATCAGGTCCAATAAAGTCTAATAAGTTTCAATTAGGTCCAATAAGGTCTAATAAGTTTCAATCAGGGCCGATAAGGTCTAATAAGTTTCAATAAGGTCAATAAGTTCCAATCACGTCCAATAAGTTCCAATCAGGTTCAATCAGGTCCAATAAGTTGAATTAGGTCCAATCAGGTTTAATAAGTTTCAATAAGTTTAGTTTAGGTTCAATAAGTTCAGATAAGTTCAGGGCCAATAAGTTGAAGAGAACGCACTATACCCTAAGTATTATATCCTTACTAGAAGAGGTATGATAATTAAAATGAGCGATGGAGTGGGAGGGGGTAATGCAATCTTCGAAGACCAATGTCGTGGGGTGGTTGAGAGTGTAGCGAGAGAGGAGTGGGTGGTTGAGGGGATGGTAGGTTGAGAAGAGAGAATGATAGAAGGAATAGGAGGTGGGCGGATGAGAGATGGATTGGGATTAGGGTTTTTGAGAGGGGAGATGGAAGAGAGACAAGGGAAATGGGAGATGGGTTTGTGTCTTTGAGAGATTGATGGTTAGAGTTTTGATTCTTCTCAAATCAAGGGTTCTAATTCATGATCCATGATATTAATCTTTGGCCAATAGGAAAAAAGAATGACCTAACACATGGATTGATGACTTATCACATGTTTGATAATCTTATATTTTTTATAATCTTACTAGTTCTTGTCTTGGTTTAGTAACTTCTAACTTTAATAATTAGTCAATTTTTTTATTAGTTTTAAATTTTGGTTATTTTTATTGAAATTATTATGATTAGTGTTTAAGTATTATTTAATTAGAGTTATGAATAGAGTTTCTAAATTTTAGTTAGACTTTTTATAGCATTACTTATACAACTTATCAATCTATTACTCAATTAAGTAATAGTATAATTATATTTACTTAAGTAAACTTATATGTAGTGTTACATTGACATAGATTATCGACTTACAATGATACATTAATTAACCTTGTCAAATAACAACTTGTTTCAATCCAAATACATGTTTTTAGTTTCGAAATGCATTTCAAACGAAGACTATTAGATAAAATATTATATTGTTCTTGAATTAGCTTATAATCTATATTGATACATTCATTAATCTTATCTAGTAACAACTTCTTTCAATTATCGTGGAAGAAGTTAGTGAGTTACTGAGTTGGTATGATTCTAAGTGCGTAGCCGACTAAATGCTAAGTTAACATATGGTTGCTAACACGTTACTAACTAGTAAGTACTTGTTAACTTATCGACTTATGGTTGTTATGTTTACCATCATTTATATAAACTATTGTTATGTTTATTGTTATTATTGTATAATATATTAACTCCAGTTATAATCACTTAAGCGGTTAGGCCTCATATGAACTGTTGTTGTAAATATATGATTGTCATTTGTTATAATATCATAACATATCAAGAGACGTGTACTCATTTATAATCAATATACTATTACAGTGGTTTTACAATTATATTAATACCAATGTACTATATATATATATATATATATATATATATATATATATATATTATGTTGTGACTATATATGATGAAATATAAACAAACTATTTTATCAATATGTTCAATCATTTTGGTAGTACATTGGTATTAATATAATTGTTTCTTATTTATTGCTATTATTAGCATTGTTGCTACTATTACTATTAGTATTTATATTGTGATTGTTGTTAGTATTCCTGTTCTTATTTGTAAAATTATTGCTATTGTCAGCATTGTTACTAATACTGTTATTATTTGTATTATTATAATAATCATCATCACTTTATGTTCATTATTATTATTCTCATTATCATCATAGCTATTTACAAACTTATATATCAATTATAATGCTTATAATAATAAATCATTTATATAAACCTTGATATTGATCGTCTACTCGTTATTATATGTCGTTGGTTATAATATATAATATTAGAACATATGAAGAGTCGTTCTATTACTTTACTCATTAGAGTGGTTTTATGCAATCGATTAGTCGAAATACGAGTTGACTAAGAGAATACACTAAACATCACGGTAAACAATATAGTGTCTTTATTAGTTTTTTTTGTTATCATCCATATATTTATCGTACACTTACATATGTATATATATGTCGATCTTAATGCTTTTAATAATATGATTCATTTACAAAATCCATAACAAAATCAACATGACCCGACAAGGAATCAACCGGAAGTTGAATTAACGTTCAATAACGAATGGAGCCGATACTTCACAATGATCGAACTAAGGTCATTAGTGATTCAATTCGAGTACACTTGAGTCTACCCAAGCGTATATGAAACCCAAATATGACTTGCGCAAACCCGGTTAAAAATTGTCCACAAGAGATCATACCCGGTGATGGATCGATTCGTAAATGGAACGTTTAGACATGTCCGGCACCCGACAATCCCGTGATTCAAATGTGATCGACCCAGTTGAACAAAATCTGACCAATCACGACCTGGGACATTGACTGACAGAATCCCGACCTGTCCGAGTCTGACCTGTTTCGTCGATATACCCAGAACCTATTTGAGAACCTGTTTTGACAAATTGACACCACTATATTAAAACATTCACATGAACCAAAATTGACATAAGTGGATCCAAGTATCCCAACCTGAACCGTGATAATACAATCCGAATATAACGAGAAATTGGAGATGATCTGACTGAAACCCGGCCTGAAAGTGACACCTTTCCTTAATTATGTTGAAACATCTCTCAAATTTCTAACAAACTGTAAAATAAAATGCTTAATGAATAAGAAAAGGATGAAGAACGGAGGCAATACCCTGGATAACTTGTAACGCCTTCTTGTTTCTGCTACGCGTACAACGAAACCATATTTCAGCAAAAATCCATCTTCTCTATCGTATATTTTTTTTCTCTCTCTCTCATCACTGCTTTCTTCTGCCTTCAAAATTTAATTCAATCTTTGTTCTAGGGATTTGCTTCGCTAATTCTTGATTCAGAATCGTCTGATTAATTCCCCTCAAAAAAAAAAAAAAAAAGAATCTTCTGATTAATCCTCAATGTTCAGATTCTGGTACGTATTTATGTTAGTTCTTCATCATTTTTTTATTAATTAAATGCTTTATTTCATTAATTTTACTTTCTTCCTTTGCTTTTAACTATTCGTTTAATTGGAGTGTTTTGATTATTGTTTCGCGATTTTTTGATCGTATCAATTGTTCATGTTTCAGTTAATTGAATGATATTGTTGACTTTGTACTTGTTAGCCTTTGGATAAAATTGCTGAATTATATGAAATTTTGTGATTTCTGATGCTTTATTATCACGGATTTTCTGATCGTATCAATTGTTCATGCTTGATAAAGAGTCTGGAGAGAGTCTGAGGGATAAAGTGTAAAAACTGGAATGAATTTGGAGTGAATCTGAAGAATAA
Organism: Beta vulgaris subsp. vulgaris; assembly: GCF_026745355.1. Lineage (NCBI taxonomy): Eukaryota > Viridiplantae > Streptophyta > Magnoliopsida > Caryophyllales > Amaranthaceae > Beta > Beta vulgaris. The sequence goes on from NC_079209.1 coordinate 23,401,443, forward strand.
AAAGTAGTGGAAAGCTGATGTGGCATAGTCTGAAGTTTGGGTTTGAGTCTGAGGGATAAACACACCCTTAGAATGGAGTGAGAGAGATTATGTTCTGATATCAGCTGAAATTGTTTGTGTTCGATTGTTGGAATTTAGCAGAAGATCATAGTATATCCCTAGTTAACAACTTTATTTGCGTCCTTAAAAATTGATTCTGATTACACCCACCTAGTCGAGCACTGCAGACGTCGAATCTGAAACGGCTAACCAGGTGAGCAGTTATGTGGAGTTCTTGCTTTCATGCTGAGATATAATGCAAGGTTCATATTTGAACTAGGTTTCTTAGGATTATATATCAAAGGGTCCTTTTTATTTGATGAATATGGTTGATAACATTCTTGATTCCTGATGACCTTCTTATGAACTAAATAGCTGCCTTTGGCTCGCTGCCAAGGGTCAAATTTATGGTTTTAGGCAAGTTTCACTTTTCTAGATTACGTTACTAGGTTTCCTTTATTGATTCATAATTTCCTGCACTCTTTAACTGACGAAAGGCTTCACCAGAATAGTAGACATGGTAGATAATAATTGAGGAAGGGTTAAAAAATTTACATCTTGGAGATGTTCCTCTACCACAACAAGAGGAATTTGAGAGCTATTGACAAACTGAAGTTTGGATTAGATATCACATATTAAACATCTGCAGCATGTACTGTTAGAGAAATAGGGCGAAAACTTTTAGGCCCCCTTCCAAATCGTTGCTTCTAAGAGACTAAGTGCTTGTTGGGCTTCAAATATTATCATGGGTAATGAAAATCTCAAGAAATGGAGTACTCACATGTTTGGTTAACATAAATTTTGCAAAATGGAGGCATTTTAGCTTCCTAGGAATTTGAAGTTACCACAAAACACAGGAATTTATTTACTCACCCCAGCCCAGCCCCTTGGTCATTCATAATTTTCTTGTCAAATCCTAGAAAGTGCAAATCCTCTTATGTCAACCAAACAAGTTAATGGAATTTCAAAAGAACTTCCCGTGGAATTTTTACTGTCATGGGAACTTAATCGCCAATGCAACCAAACAACACTAAGATGGTCCACCGAAAGCAATTTAGTGATATGTACTACCTTCATTCCTTATGCGGTAGTATTGCATAATTATGCTATTACCTCCAAACAGATGTTAATTAGTTAACCTTGTCCCGGACAAGAAACTCATCATCTAGTTGAATCCAGTACTCTTCATGTTCTATGTTATCGTTTTTTTATCATTCTCGCTTTCCTGTGCGCGTCTCCCAATACCTCTTTGAACTTAAATATTTTCATTATATATTAGTAAAAATTATAACGATTGAATACTAATAATGTATTAATTGAGATGAATCAGACAAGACCCCACATGACTATATTTTTTCTTATAAATTGAACAAAATTGACAAGATTTTCTCCAAGTATGAATAGTGCCAAAATTCCAAGTAAGATAGATAAAAAAAACAGAGGGAGTATTTCTCAACAAGCTTTCTTGGCAGATTTTGTTACTTTTGCTCCAGGTCTTAACTTTTGTTCTTTTCCCCTTGTTATTATCTATGGTTGTTAGTCAAGGACTCAGGACTCTATAGACTATATGCATATGAAATGAACTAATGATTCTGCTTGTCAGTATATTTCAGTTTCATGTGAAATGCTATTTTCAGTGATTGAATATCGTTTGTTATAGAATGAGATTAATTACACAGACCTCTTAGCTTATGAGTTTTAAGCTTCTATAACTGCATCTTATATCGGTGGCGAGTATGTGTGGTAGGTATACAGGTGTTAGGCTACTCTTTCACAAAATTGTCTTAACTTGGTACATTTTTCCTACTTTGATGATGGCTGCCTACAGGGGATCTCAAGACCAGGGATCACAATCTCGTCCACAAGATGTCCCTGCGCAGTCATGGTATCCTCCTTCTGTAGTCGATTCCCCAAGTTCTTCTCGACCCTCGACACCTGGTAACAATTCATCCAGCAGTTACAATCTACAAAGGCCATCGGAAACGCCAGATTCTGGCTCACATGTCTCACCTGCTGAAGCTTCTGGAATTATTTTTGCACTTAGGGACAAGAGGTTAGATTTATAATGCATTAATTGTTTCATTGAGTGTGTAGAACTTGCTTAAAGGTTTAGTTACCCTTTTCTAAAACAGTCCCAAGTTTTATTTAGGCTATGTTGATTTTATGAGGCAAAAAAAAGGGTTTTAGCAAAAATAAGGCAAAGTTTAACATAGATGAGTTTGATGAAAATAAGATTAGTTTAGTGAAAATATAAGTAAAGTTCAGCTAAAATAAGACCAAATAGAAGGTAATAGTATATATTAGCAAAAATAATTTTCTCGTTTTAAAGAAGTAAAGCAGTAAGTTTAGTTTAGAAACATTATGTTGACCACTGATAACTGCAAAAGGTTTAGGTGTTAGGTTTTGTTCCTTTCACCTGTTAACCTCTTATTCGGTTTCATTCTGAAAATTTTGTTTTTGGATCGACTTGAAAGTATAGGTGTCAGATTAAAGAAAACTAACTGCAAACGAAGATAGGCATCCAATCAATAACACCATCCTCCTTAATTGTGAAGTTGTTGAGTGCTTTTAGGAAGTTGTTTAGTGCAATTTCTTTTACGTGCTGTGCAAGTTATAATTAGAAGAGTGGCTGTTGTGCTTGACTATACTTTTGTGGGAGTGAGTGAAGAATGTAGGAGTGAGTAAACATGAGTGCATCAAGTTGTGTGTGAATTTCCATTTCATTAGGGAGTTAGACGTCATGGATTCTTAGCGGCTTTGGTGGCTATTTAAATCTTTCTTTCTGGTAATGTCATTGAAACATAAGGGAGCGGGGGGATGAAAAGAGGATGAAGGGTCAAAAGTCTGGAATGAAATAAACAATTAACATTCTGAGAAAATCAGTAAGCTCATCCAACTCCCACGTCCCAACTCCCAATGCCGAGGGCTCCAAAAAAATGGAGTTTTAGGATAGGACATTACGCTCTCTGATAACAAGGCATTATGTAAAGTAGAGAGGTAAAACATGGGTAAAAGGATTTGAAAAGGCTTTTCCTCTGGAGACTTTCTGATATTGTATCTTTTAGCCATATTGCAATGATATTAAATTAACAGATTCTATTGTTTGGTTTTTTTTTTTTTATTATTATGCTAGGATCTCTTATCTTGTATTCTTTTGTTCAAGAGATTTGCAAATCCCTCCCCCCTTCCCAAAAAGAATGAAAGAAAAAAAAGACTTTCCTTTTAGCTACTCTTGCACTTTCAGCCAATCTCAGGGAACAATAAAGCTCCATAGGGTCTTTCTGTCCAGGTGCAGGTAGTCCGCATCTGTCATTAACCAGTATCAGATAGTAGTAATATGCCTCTCATCTTAGGACATTTAATTTCGTTGTTTTAGTTTAACTATTGGGAACTTATCTTCTTATCATGGTTGGAGAATCTTATTATTATAGTATGACTAGTTAACCTTTATAATCCAGGTGCAGGTAGTCCGCATCTGTGACTCACCAATATCATATAGTAGTAATACGCCTCTCATCCTAGGACATTTAATTTCGTTGTTTTAGTTTGACTATTGGGAACTTATCTTTTTATCATGGTTGGAGAATCTTATTATTATAGTATGTTTAATTAATCTGCTATAATCCCCTCAAAAAAAAAGTTAATCTGCTATAGGATGTGCCAGATTCCCAAAAAAAATTTATATTAAACTTTGGGTAGTGTACACTAGTCTCTCATGTAAGTTATGAATAATTATTTTTAAGGCCACACAGCCATGTGACTTTCCAATCTGAATTTTCTGGACTAGTGATTGGCGCATTAGCGGCTCTTGAAGAGGATGTTACTGTCACTTATATCTGAAGATCCCTTTGCTGGTTTTAGAAGGGTTTAATTTCATCAGACAGGATTATGCTAGTAATATGTAGTATTTTGCAAAGATCAATCCAATTATTTTAAAATGTAGTGGCAGCTGTAACTTGTAAATAAAATACACACGGTATACTATTACCTCTACCCAAAACAATCAGCCACATGTGTTGGAAGTCAATTTTCCTAACCTTTAACAAGTCATTTCTTGATAAAAGAATTATTTAAAGATGCTTACACACTTGGTCCTAGAGGGTTATAGTGGCAATGCTATACTAGTTTCTCAACAATGGCAGCACAAGGGGAAAAGATAATAGTCGAAGGCTCTGATAATACATGCTAAGGAGACAATGGTAAGTTCCTTACAACAAAAGCCAATTGAAGCGTAGGCCACCTTTCTTTAGTGTATTAGGACAATGCCCTAGTCCAATTTTTCACATGGAGAAAGCTTAGTCTCTCTCTTCCACTCCATCTTTCTCGAGGTAAAAAAGAAATTTGAGATAGTTAGTTTGATTGATAGACATTTAAGGACTTGATTAAACATATTCTAGATACGCTCAACTTATTTAAGAGCTGGGAATGTATTAGAATAGGACCTATGGTTTAGTCTAATGGGGCAGGTTATGTGATACTTGACCAGCCTCCTTGTTCAGTTGAATACTTGAATCAATTGATGATCTATTTGGCTTGAAATTAACTGCTCATGTATTCTGTCATGCTGTAGTGCTGATGACTTACGGAAGCTTTTGACCGACAAGGAGGCCTACAATCATTTTCTACTCTCTCTTGATCAAGTAAAGACTCAAAACAATGTGAGTTATCTTGATGGTCCATAAATCAAAATTTTGATATATTGTTATGAGGATTGTCATGTAATGGGAACACTGTTATCAGTGGTACTAAATATTAGATATTAAGGTTTGGTTACTTGGTGAATTATATTATGCTTTCCTAACCTTGAAATATTTATTCATCCCTTAATGTCACTTCTCTTAGGGCCTCATTTTGTTTTTTTAACTTTTAGTCAGGCCTGGGTTTCTGGATTTTTATATCCTTCCTCGAAGGAGCTGTTACTGCCAAAATGATGTACGGACACAAATTAAGTGTCATGACAGTAATATGAGCTCCAGAGTAGTTTTCAGATTTCGGGTAGAATATATGTTTCAGCTTGGACCTATTTTCCCATATTACAGAACTTAGTGCCCTTTTTTCTCGGGTCATCTCTTTCCTTTTCAAATGTATATATGGAAGCCTCCTTTATCTCTGTGTCGCAGCTAGCTTGGAAGCATATCACTGAAGATGAAATTGGTTTGGTTCTGGTTTGCTACCAACTAGTTGTTTTGTGCCCCTTCCCCACACGTTTTATTGGGTCTAATACCCTTTTACATTGGATCCTTCATGCATTATTGATATGACTGTTCTCTGAATTCAATGCAACTTCCAGAGAGTGGTAAAATACAATTGAGTGATTGACACATAAGAGGCTTGGTTGATGTATGGCTGGTGCCTGGTAGTCTGGTACATTTTTGTAATTGTTAAAAGGAGAGTTTAACTGGCGGGTAATAATAGGTAAAAGAATATTGACAAAAGGTAAACAAGTAACACACCTTCAGATATCTATTTGTTAGTCGAAGCTCAATTTCAATCACCAAGCATGGCAAGTATAATGAGTGAATTGGGAATTGGCACAAAAATCTGCTTCTATTTTTTTCTTAAATTCATTGTCAACCTGAGCTGAACTCTGTTGTAGGGCCTATTTTTATTACAAGAGTTTATTTTTCGACTCCTGATATGATGGGTGCTCTGGATTTTAATGAGATATTAAATATAAGATAAAATACTAGTAGTGTGCTGTGCTAAGTATAAAGGTCTGGAAAAAGAAGATCTAGGGATGTGTAGGATTGAGATGAATTTACCTAAGACCATTCACCACAAGACCTGGTTTTTTAAAGTGAAAGCTTGAAACAAAATAAGTTGAGGGCTTCGAGATATCCATAGATTAAATAATGTTAATTTTGGATGAACATGTTTATGGATGTCCTTGTTATGTTACTTCTCTAACCCGATAATAATAAGGTTTTTACTTGAATCTTTGTAGTCGGAGGATATGCTAATTCATATTTTCACCTGTTACATTTTATTTTGCATGGTCAGGTACGAGATGAATTGCGAAAGGCAACTCTCCAGCTTGCGAGTGAGTTTTTGTTTTTGTGATTACAGTTGTCATTTTTAATTGTTAATAAGGCTGAGCGATAACAAGATCTTGCGGTGATTGTAGGAGAGAATTTGGAGAAGGAACCACAGATTATGGAGCTTAGGAATCAGGTGAGATTGTCATATATGCTAATTGGAGAGCTGATGTCATTGACTTGACGTTTATGCCTGGAAAGGGCAGGAAATGATTAAAAACCTTCTTTTTCTGTTGATATTATTACAGTGCAGGATCATCCGCACAAGTGAGTTAGCTGATGCTCTAGAGAAATTGAACGACTTGGAGAGGCAAAAAGAAAAGATAATGAAGTGCTTTGCTCCAGCATCACTTCTGCATCAGTTGCAAGGTACTTTCTAGCACCGTAGACCAATGTCCTAGTTCTCTTATTTAGTTGGCTGTGAATTCCGAATAGCATCTCATTGTTAATCTACAGTAATTAAACTAGATCCTTGGGAGCAAATTAGATTTCAAAATCTGAAATCAATTGTGCTAGACTGCTAGTATTTAAAGTTCGCTGGTGGTGTTTCTCCCTCACCGCTTACCTGCTGTGGGATATTTTTAGCTACATGATTTAATTCCTTTTCATTTTTCTCCTTTTTCCCTTCTTGTTGAGATTTAGTTCACTCAGGAGCGAACTTTCAAGTGTTAGCCTCTCCCCCTCCCCATAGAAGAACAATACTATGGAGATATGGTACTTGATGAGCTATTTTGAGTGGGTTAGCTCCCTCCCTTTGCTTTTCATATCTCAAACGAAGCAAATAACAAGAGGATAATAACCGGCATTCCATGTGATTTATGCTCTCCAATCTGTTTTTAAATCTCTGTTTGCTTTAAGTCAATCAAATTGCTTTTGCTTGGCAGAGGCGATGAATAAAACGGATGAGGATTCTGAAGCCCTTCATAGCCAGTTCCTGGACAAGGAGATTGAGCTGGGGGTATTCATCCAGAAATACAAGAAATTACGTTCTCTATATCATCGTCGAGCGCTTACCCATCTTGCAGCCAAGACATCTTCAGTTGGATGACCTAGTTTGTCCTCTCAATGTGTACTGCGACGTTGATGTGCTCTGTACTATCTCGGTGTATTGCTGTTCTCTGATTAGCTGATATTTGTATTGGGAAGGGGGAGGGAGGGGGGAGTTGGATGTGTAAGTTCATTTTTTCCTTCTTGATGTTCATAAACACCTCTCCTCTGGATTGAGCAGGGAGGAAAGGGTGTGTTTGAAGTTTGAATATAGTAACGAATCATAGTTGGTTCTCATTTACCAAAAAGAAAAAGAAGGGAGAAGTCAGTATAGCTAGTGACTCATGACGACGGGAAGTATATATTTAGTTTTCCCTGATATATCTATTGAATTGTTTGTTTCTTATTCGAGAGGTTTCCGTTTGTTTTCTCAAGTCCACCAATGAAAGGAGAAAATAGGAAAATTTGTTAGAAATGATCTTTTGTATATCATTTTTAGTTAGATACAACTTTTTATAAATTTTCTAGAAACTCCAAACCTTCATTTTTGTTTTGAAAAATTCTAGTTGGTGACCTTGTGTTTTTCAAATTTCTAGATGGCGAAAGTTTTTCTTTTTCATTATAAGGGCATGTTCTCTTCGGCATAAAACAGCTGAACTGAACTGAACTTATTAGAGCTGAACTGAACTGAACTTATTGGAGCTGATAGCATTGTTTTGTCTTCTATTTTTGCAAAAACATGAAGTATTTCTTACCCCAAAATATGAAGCATGTTGCAACTTCATTGTCTTGTCTTCTTCTATTATGCAGCATCTATAAGCAAAAAAATGTTTCTACCCCCAAAATTTTTACAGACCTTACAAATGTTCCATGGTTTTTTGAATCAAGTCTTCAGGGACTTCCACTTCAGTTGGTAGCAACCTTAGATTGTCCAGTTTTTTTTTTTTTTTTTTTTTTTTTTTTTTTTTTTTTTTTTTTTAATACCTTTGTGTGGGTTTTGGTACTTATTACCACCACCACATTTGAGAACTTCAAACATAATATACTTGTAATGTAATCATGTGTAGCTTAGTGATTTTGGTTCAAAAGCATTAAATGCATCTTCAACTGCCTTCACAAGTTCATCTACATTAGAAGGAAAAGCTTTGTATTGCAATGATTGGATTGCTGCAAAAAAACCCAAATCTAAAACGTTTAAATTTGGGCTTTGGGCTAGCTAACATGTTAATCTGATATGGAACCCATCATTTGTTGCAGCTTCATGAATTCTGCATCATTGACATTGATATGGAGCCTTGCATTGTCTTGTTGGATCCATATTTCCTTGCATGAACATGCTGACCATTTTGCCCTTATAGCGGGCAACACTTCATTAATGAGCTTTAATCTGATAACCTCTTTAGTTATGCTCTGAATTGCTTTAGTTTCTGCTGTCCCTACATCCCTGTTGCATGAATTTCTTTTTGCATACTCAATCTAAGTGAAAGCAAATATTCCAATCCTCCCATCCCATACCATGACCCCATTTTCAGCAATAACTGGCCTACCTACAATTCCCTCGAACATAACTGTTGGAATAAACCTTTTGTTTTGACATGCCCGATAAGATTCTCCTTCCCATGGAAAAAAATAGAACTTTTGAGTTTGTTCGCTCATATAAACCCACTTCTCATCTATGTGTATGACATTATACATAAATGAAAATCTAGGTAATGAACAACAATTCTTGGAGTTATTTGGCCAAGTATAAAGCGAAGCCTATTGATCTTATGCTTATCTGAAAGTGATTGCTTAATACTACTTGTATGTACTCTTAACTTGCATGATTTCATTAGTCTATAGACAACAGAAATTCCAATCTCAAGTGCATTGGCTAAAGCTCTTATAGTTGTTAGTTTTTCAACTGGAATTGCCTTGATTTTTTCTAAATCCCATTCTTTCGGTTTTCTCCCTGCCCTTCCTTTTTTGTTGTTGTTAACATCAACTGCTAACCCTTGTTGCAACTGTGACTTAACTGTTGATTACAATCTCCAAAGTGTGACCCTAGTAACATTGTATTGTTCACACATTGTCTTGATTGCTCACTTAGGTAAAACACCATCAGTTGACATCATTAACAACCTATCAACTAAAAATTTCCTTCGGTCATTTATTAATTTTTTTTGTTTCCCTCTATGTCAAAATTAATAACATTAGTCCTATTTTCCGAGTTTGATGTGTTCTCTTCATTTTCACTTTCAGATTCAAATGAGAAGCATATCTCCATGTCTGAATCAATATCATCATCTTCAGGGTACAAGGACAAATATTCTTCCAGTTGAATGAGCTCTTCTACAACTATTTGTTCATCCATGGAATTGAATTTTTGGTGGCTCTGAAATGTGCTTTTGCTGCCACGTTGCTAGATAGCTGAACTTTTGTAAATTCTCTTCAGCTACAAATTTTAGAGAGAAGATTGAAGTGTGTAGTGGAATGTGTAAATTATTTTTTAGGATAGAAATTTTGTAAAGGGAGTTGCTGTCTTTTATAGATAGTTGACTTTTAAAATGTTAACTAAAGGTAACTTTTGAAATGTGAAAAGAAAGTGGATGGAAGAAGCCAAAAAATATAGCGCCACATCATTGCCCAACACTTTAATTTGGGGTTCACTTTTTCATCATGTTCAATATGTGGTGTGATTTTCTCTCTCCTCCTTTTGCTAATATAAAGAGTATTTATGACTTTTTGGCCTTTGAAAGTGATGTTTATTAATTATGTGCCCCAATTTCTATGTTTCACTTATTATGGAATGGAAGATATATATTAATTCCCGTATGTGAATTAATAAAATAAAGTTTCCAACCAATATGCTTGCATCAATATTCCATACAAACATGATATAAATCTCATAAAACAAATCTCATAATTAACATGTTCGCACAAAGGCATAAAACATGCAAAATCCAACATAATAGCAATCATATATGAACTTACATAGTTCCTATACATGATACTACACAACTTTCCTTCTTAAAATCATGATAGTACATCAATCAACACATAGGCATGTATGTACCTTGTGTAGACAAATTCATAGGCCACTTTAACAATCTTAAAAGTTGCATAGAGAGAATTCTCCGCCTAACACAACCAATAAAAATTCGTAATCAATACTCAAATAATTTTTAGCAACTTTAAAATACTTTACACCTCCTTTAAAAATAATTAAAAGTCGTTTTCATCATTAAAACTTCAATTAACAATACTTCCTAGCATAGTACTACTATACTAGTCATTAAAATCCTTAAAACTCCATTAATAATATCATTTTTAAAATTACAACAACATATAATTTATTAGAACTCCCTTGAAACATACTTAAACTTATAAGAATAATCAATTCCATAGTTTATAGCATACTACTATGATTTTCCAATCTTTAACACCCTAAAAATTCATGCTTTGATAATTAACCCAATTCCATAGTTTATAACATACTACCATGATTTTCCAATCTTTAACATCCAGAAATCCATGCTTTGATGATTAAAAATCCAATCTAAACATAATAATTAAATTTGAATTTTTATTTCTTCAAAGCATATATTATATAATCTTAGATTCATAATCAAATCATCAAATTGAAGCTTTTAAACATAATTAAACTAAAAACAAATCTTAAAAATACAATCATTAAATAAAACTTGAGAAGGAAAAAAGGTAATCAAACTAAAACAAAAAAAAGAAAAGAGCAAAGGGGTTGCCGGCGTGTGACGTGGCAGCGACACATGGTGGTTGGTGGTTGTTTGATTGAGGAAGGGAGGTTTCTTGTCGAAGAAGAAATCGTTTCTTGGAAGAGAAGAAGAAGAAAACGTGAGAGAGAGAAAATATGGGGCACAATTTTCTTGTTGTGTGGAATGAGGAGAGAAAAAATTATGTGCGAGGAAAATTTTGGGTTTAATATATTTATGTATTTGTTTTCCTTGTGAGCTTAGGAAAAGGCAAGCTTCTAACACAACTCGAAGTCCTTTTCCTAATCCAACTAGTGCTGGGATTCCTCAAACCCATTTAGACTCCTTTTTCAAATCCAAAAAGTATTTCCAATCTTTTTCAAAGCATGTTTAAACAAAATATTTGAACTTCTTCAAATCCTTAAAGTAATTCCTTTGACTTTCAAATAGTTAACCTTTTAAAAAAATGAATTATCTTAAAACTAAATTATATTTAAATATAAATATATATACTAAAATATGATTATAAAATCCATAAATTTGAGGGGGATTACACCAGGCTTGCTGCAAAGCATTGCTATGGCACCAAAACCACCTCAAAACCAAAACTCTACCTAGCTAAAGTAACTATATGAAAAAAATTACCAGGAGGATTTGGAAAGGTAAATGATAATCCCATGGCCCAACTTAAAGCTCTAAAACAAGAAGCGTTTGTCCTGGAATATCATGATTCCTTTGATGTTGTAGCAAGTAGGTTGGATCTAACAGAAGAACCTTTGCCGAATTTTCATCTGGAAGAGTTAGAGGAAGAACTTCGGCTCCTGGTTAGAATGTTTTCATCCAAATCAGTGTAGCAAATGATGTGCTTGGCCAAGCTCCAAGAAGCTTCCCACAAGGCTAAGAAGAAGAAAATACCTTCAAAACCACCCTTACTTCCTACCCCCACCAAAATATACCCCAGTTCCTCCCACTTTCCTAAACCTAACCAATTTAAAGCACCCCCTATAACAGCAACACTTTCAACAATAGAAGAACCCATACCTCAGTTTAGTTTAATGAGGGAAGAGCAAAAAACAATGCTTCTGGTGTGATGAGAAGTATGAGCCAGGGAATAAATGCAATGGAAAAAGGCCACAACTCTTCCATATAGATGTTGAAGATGATGAGGAGGAGAATGAAAAAGTAGATAAGGAAAAAATAGTTGACACAAAATGTGCTCATATATCAGTTCAAGCCTTGGATGGGGAGTCTACATTCTGAACCATGAGAGTCACTAGACACCAAGGGAAAAAAGAACCTTTGCAGCTAATGCTAAACAGTTGGAGTATACATAATTTCATTGATGATTCAAAGCTATAAAGTTGGACTGCAGACTAGAGAAAATCACTCCCATGAAGACGAAGGTGGTTGATAAAGCCTAGAGTCAATATAAGGGTTTCATTAGAGTTTCATGGAGAATGCAAGGTGTGAATTCCCAGGCTTATGTGTTTTCATTACCTCTCAGTGGAAGTGACTTTGTGATAGGATTCCACTGGTTTACCCAGCTGGGACATGTTTTATGGGATTTTTCAAACCTCACCCTTCAATATACTTATCAAGAGAAGAAGGTGAAGCTTAGGGGGATTCATGGGAAGAAATTGAAAACAATTCCCTCACAAAAATTGGACAAGATGATCCAAACTCCAGGAGAGTTATCTATGCTACAACTTATACCTTCATCATCTATGGGTGCTGGTGTAACACCCCCAAATTACTCACTTTTAAATAAATAATTTAGTAAATAATATTTGAGTAATTTAGGAGCATTACCGCCACGTAACTAACACGCTTTCGGCAACCAACTACTAACTAACCAAAATAACTTGCAGCGGAAGACTTTAACCAAAAATAATAATACTTCTTTATTAATAAAAGTAAATATTGTCTCAATATTCAAAATAAATGAAACACTCTAATCTAGGTGAAGATCCCCTTCCTAGTATGCAATGCACATCCAAAATTCACCTGCAAAACTGCTTACCAGAAAGGTAAACAGGGCAAAGCCAAATAGAAAAAAGGAAATACGCGTCATTATTAAACTGAGTATGAAATGTACTAGATAAGTAACACATTTGTTAGTTCGTAATAATTTTTCATTACGAAAACTCCATCACCAATAATTCAAGAATAACTCTTTAAGAATAAACTATTTTCAAACACTTAATAATAATTCAAGAATAACATTTTAAGAATAAACTCTTTCCAAACACTTGAATAATAATTCAAGAATAACCTGTTAAGAACAAACTCTTTCCAAACAACTTGAATAATAATTCAAGAATAACAAACTCTTTCCAAACAACTTGGATTAAAAATAATCCCAAAAACAATTCCTCTTCTTATCTCCCCTTCTATTTTGCTAAGTGTGCACGCCCCCCAAGTTAGTCATCCCATCACATGAGCTATATCAAGGGGTAACTATAATTGCCAACAAGTGGATTTTTAATCTCTTGATATTAATCAAGCGGAAATAATAATAATATGACTTGTAAGTCATGAATAAACCTCCTTTTCTCATAAATAACTTTTTGAACATTCCAATTTCATAAAAACCAACCAACCTTTCCTTGTAAAAATAATTTAATTTTCCAAAAAGGATAACAAAACTTCTATATAAAAATGATTGACTTCATTCCTTCAAAAAATGATTGACAAAATCATTCCTTCTTTTCACTTCCAAGAGTGAATAATAAAATATTGTAACCATTTGGAACCAAATTTCTAAATCAATCCAACCATTATATAATAAATAGGGAAATTTTCTCAGGTACCCCTGAGGTTTGACGTAATTACCAAATTACCCCCCACATTTGGGGAATTCCTCAAATACCCCTGAGGTTTGAGTTTATGTCTAAAATGCCCTTACTACTAACGGCAGGTTAACAGACGTTATCTGAAGCATCTCATGCGCGCCAAAGGAGAGAGAGAGAAAGTTTGTTTTATGTTTAAATGTTGGTAGTTGGAACATTTAATGCAAGGAAGTAAAGGAAGAAGAGGAATTGGCAGTTGATTGAAGAAATTCCAAAATCTAGGGTTTTTTTCCCCAAAAAACGCACCAAATTCTTCAAAGCTTCAAACAAAAGGGGATTTTTTTTTTTTACAAGGAAGATCAATTTCTGCAAGGCGAGTTCGAATTGCAAGCGTATGTAACAGTAATTTCTCTTTTGAACAGTTTCTTCCATGTTAAATGCGTAATTTTTATGATTTCGTAGATGATATTAGGGTTTTCAATCTCGTTATTATGGCCAGTAAATTGATTGTGGGGTTTATTTTGGTGTAATGATTTTGTAGGGTTTGGGGTATTATCTTTGAAAATGGTTGCGATTTGGTTAACTATTCACTATGAACACAATGGTTATGACATAAGAGTAGAAGAAACTGATCAGTATAGCTTCATGTGTTTGCTACAAGACTTAGAACAGGAAGCTCATAAGCAAAATGTCAGACCTGCCAAAAATCCTGTTATTAAGTACTATCCACCTGGGATTCAACAGTTAGTTGATGTCACTTATGATGTGCATCTTATTAGGATGTTTAGTTTGTTTCAAAATAAAATGGAGATAGATTTATACATAACAAACTCAGAGGTTCCTTCTAGTTATGTTGAGAGTTATCATAAACTGAAAGCATACAAGGAACAGAAAGAAAAGGAAAAATTGGAGAGGCAAAGAAAGTGGGCTGAGAGTCAAGAGAGGTTGAGAAAAATGATGGAGGAGCAAGAAATGTATAGACAACAGAGAGAGAGGGAGGATGCAGAGAGAAGACAACAAAAAGAAGAAGAAAAAAGGAGGGAGGCAGAAGAAAAAAGGGAGGCAGAAGAAAATAACAGGGATGAGGTCATAGATATAGAGCCTTTGGCTAGAGAGGTCCCTGTGTTTGATGTTGATGGGGATCTGAAGGAAGGAGTGGACTATGTGTTTGTAAGTCCTGAGAAAGAGAAGAAGTGGGCTCAGTCCCAAGAAAGTTGTTCAGGGCCAGCAGGTAGAACAAGGTCTAAGCCCAATCCATTTGCTGCTTCCCCTCCTAGGCCCCACTTCACAGAATCCTAGGCCCAAACCCAAACACCACCAAAATCAAAGGCCAGGAAGAAACTGACCCCAAAAAAATCAGCACCAAAAAACCCCAAGAAAACCCAGGCCAATCAAACCAAGCCAACTGAGCCCAGCCCAACCCAACCTACTTAGCCCACCCAAACCCCAGCCCACTGAGCCCAGCCCAACCCAACCTTATCAGCCCAACCCAACCTACTCAGCCCAGCCCAACCCACCCCAACCTACTCAGCCCACCCAAACCCAACCAACTGAACCCACCCCACCCCAACCTACTAAGACCACTGAAAACCAGCCCAACCAAACCCAGCCCACTCAAACTAAGCCCACTCAAACAACAGAATCACAACAAAACCCTAGGACCAGAAGGGTGCCAAAGACAACAGCTAAAGGGGGGGGGGGTACATTCCAACCATCACAAAGACAGCAACATTGACAAACTCAGCCTAAACAAACTGGAGAAGAAGAAATAGGCAGGCAGCAAGATGATGATGTGCATGAGGGGTTTCCTGATTCAGTTGGATCAATGAAGGCCCTGCTACTCCACTAACATTTAAGAGGATTTATGTTAGTTCTGATGCTATGTTCAAGGGGTTTATGAAAGGATGCAGACCATTAATTGGCATTGATGGTTGCCATTTGAAAGGAAGCTTCAATGGATGCTTGCTATCTGCAATAGCCCTAGATGGAAATCAACAAATTTTCCCAGTAGCATATGTAGTGGTTAGTGAGGAGAGTTCAGACAACTGGGACTACTTCTTCAGGTGTTCGAGGCTAACCTTGGCAATAACAGAGAGAGATGATTGGACTTTTATGAGTGACAGAATGAAGGTACCTTATTTTCATTATTTACCTTGTTTACAATGCCTAATCTATTGCTATGCCTAATCTATTGCTATATTGATCAGGGGGTTGAAGCTTCATTGCAGGCAAGTTTCCCAAATTCTTCCAGAAGAATTGTTGTAGACACTTGTTCAAAAACTTCAGTGTAAGTATTGTGGTTCACTTATGTAATTAAGTTTTTGAGGCCCACCTATTCAATTCTGTTTTATGATGCAGGGAAAGTATGGTGGCCCATATTTTGAGGCCTACTTCTGGCAAGCTGCTGATGCCTACAATGGGTGGGTCTTCAACAGAGCAATGAGTGAGATCAGGAAGCTTGATGTTGAAGCTTATGAGTATCTTATGAAGATATCATTAAAGTTATGGGCTAGGCATAAATTTGACACCACCCTATGTTGTGATGATAATACCAACAACTTCACATAATCATTTAATGCCACCTTGGGCCTTGATAGAGTTAGACCTATTTTGGGAATGCTAGAAGGTATGACTACCTAGCTTGTAATGTTTAATGATTCTATTTCAGCCTTGAATTAACATCCTTCATATGCCTTGTATTGTAGCCATTAGAAGAAGTTGCATGGTTAGAATAGCAACCAGGCAGGCAGCATGTGAAGAATGGCCAGGACATGAACTAACCCCCTATGCCAAGGAGCAGCTAAGGAAAAATTCAGAGGATGCTAGAGGCTGCCAGTTGCATATGTCTGGCAAAGGAAAATGGGAGGTTGTTGAGGGCAAGACATCATTCCCTTTGGATATGAATGTCATGTCTTGCATGTGTGGAAGGTGGCAAATGACTGGGATACCTTGCAAGCATGCTTGTAGGGTTATCAACAACAGCAGGCTCAACCCTTCCCCATTTGTCTCCCATTACTACACATCTGCCACATACAAGTTGACTTATGAGCTCAACATTGCACCCATGCCTGATCCCTCCCAATGGGCACCTGCAGAAGTCCCTATGATTGCACAAAGTTAAAAGGACTGTTGGCATTCCACCTAGAAATAGAAAGAGGCAGCCTGGTGAGCAAAGGAAGGGGAAGAGGTCTGTCACCATCAGGTGTACAAAGTGCAATGATGAGCTTGGACATAACAAGAGGAGTTGCATGGGAGGTTTGACAGCAGCACATAAGAAAGGCAGCTGGCCGTGGAAGAAAAAGGAAGAGTGCAGGTGTGGAGGAGGGTGTCTCAACACAACCTACTGTTCAAAGTGAAGGAGGTGACAAAAGAAAGGGAAGAAAACCAAAGAAGCCAAAGTACACAACTGCAAGCTCTTCACAACCAACTTAAGCTTCTGTTTTGGGTTATTTCATTAGACAATTTGAAAGTGTTTTAATCTTATGTAATTAAGGTACCTTAGGCCAGTTTTTTTGTTACTTGTGATGTTTGTTTAACATAATTAGTGAACATCAACTTAGGCCAGTTTTTTGGAAGCAAGAAATGTTATATAATTAACCTCAATTGATGGCACTTTTTGGAGATATATACATTGGAAATTTCGCACAAATTTGCAACAAAAAAATTGTTCTTTCATTCATTTCAGTTCATAGCAAGCAAACATTACATCTTAGGGCTACAAAACAACCTCCACCCAACTAAAAACAGCACTTTTACATCTTAATTAGCACAATAATAATCACAATAAATAAACCCCATCCAATTAACCTAATGAGAAAAGTCAACTCATCAATCTTATTCACTAAATCATACAAGGTCTTCAGGACTTTGTCTTCACCACATTCACCCAATTTCCCCTGCAATTTTGATAACCCACTTCAGATACTTTTGGTGTTGCCCAGAAATAGTGGTTGTCACAAGGTACACACTTGTAGTATAATTTGTTAGGGTTGTCTCTGGATTCAGAAACGCGAAGTTCCATCTTCTTCCTACACTTGCTGCATCTTCTCGCTTCATACACAAGAGCTTCCACAATTTCACCAACAATTTCAGAAGAGGACGACATTTTAGGGCTCGCAAATTTTTCGAAGAACAGAGCAAAGAAGAGAGAGGAAGAGAGAATTTGGGAAATTCTCTGAAAATTAGGTTTAAAGTGGTGAAGATAAATAACAAACATATTAAGGCCCCATTTAATAACATTAACCTCCATTGGCGCGCTTCAGATAACGTTTGTTAACCTGTCGTGTGTAGTAAGGGTATATTAAACACAGACTCAAACCTCAAGGGTATTTGAGGAATTCCCCAAATGTGGGGGGTAATTTGGGAATTACCTCAAACCTCAAGGGTACCTGAGGAAATTTCCCTAATAAATAACTTTATCACATAAAACCATATTTCAAAAGATCTAGCTACATAACGTACCTTGATCTTGCACAAAAGTATACTAGTATCTTCACTTATTCTTATACTTGAGCTTTCTCATAACCAACCAATAAGCAATTTACCACATGAACTTAATCATGAATTCAAACATGAATGACCTATCATGAGCATAATATTTTTGAGTAAGAAATATGAAAATATTTTTCTTAAACCAAAGAAAATTGAAACTTGAATAAGAAATATAAAACTAGAATAGATAGGAAGAGAAAGAAGAACTTTGAAGTAAGAGAGAATGGATTTTTCAAAGTTTTTGTGTGGAAAAGATGGCTTAAGGTATGGGGGTATTTATGGGAGTAGAATAGGTAGTACTTAATTTCAAAAATCAAATAGTTTGTAACCTTCACCATAAATTAGGAGAATAAATCAAGATTTGTAACCTCCATCATAAATTTGGAAGTTATAGGAAAACAAAACTCCTCCAATCACCTAAATCCCGTAGGAATATATGGCCCTAAATTTTTTTTTTTTTTTTTTTTTTGGGTTTTCTGAATTTTTTGACTAGGATTTAATAACCAAAAGCTTAAAAATCCAATTTTGGCGCCATATTCCCGCCAAAATAATTTAAAACATGAAAATACTAAAATACCTTTTGCTTAAATATTTATTTTAGAAAATAAATATAAATAAATATTTAATTATTTAAATAAATACTAAAAATATGGGGTATTACAGTCTACCCCCCTTAAAAGAAGTTTCGACCTCGAAATTTAAGACAAAAAGTAAGTCATAATCACTTTCCAAAAACTGATTAAAATTCAAAATCGTAGTTTCTGACTCAAATGCTCAGACAAAACGTCATAATCACTTTCCAAAAACGAATCAAAATTCAAAATCGTAGTTTCTGACTCAAATTCTCATGTCTAAAATGCATATAATGACTCAAAAATACGCTCAAATGCAATAACTATAGTAGAAGCGCGAAACTCTATCGCATTCTACCCCACTTAAAAGGAGTTACGACCCCGTAACTCGCCAACTAACCTCGGAAAACAACACTGCATATTTCTTGCGCATATACGCTTTGACTTCCCATGTTGTTTCCTCAATTTGATGGTTTGCCCATAATACTGTGACTAATCTTACATCCTAAGTTTGAGTACTTCTAACTTTACTATCAAGGCTTTTTACAGGTTTTTCCTCGTAAGTCAAACTATCATCTAATTCAATGATCTCAAGTTGCAGCACATGAGACACATCCGGAATATACTTCCTTAACTAAGATATATGGAAAACATCATGGACTCGACTTAAATCATTTGGCAAATCCAACTTATATGCCACTTTTTCGATCTTCTTTAACACCTCATATGGCCCGATATACTTTGGACTTAACTTTCGCTTCTTCCCAAATCGCATCACCCCTTTTATTGGAGATATTTTCAACAATACCTTCTCCCCAACCTGAAACTCTTTATCCCTTCGCTTCAAATCAGCATAACTCTTCAAACCTTGATCTTTTCTTGAATCACTTTCACCTCTTCCGTCTCCTTCTTTGAGGAATGGGTCCAAGCACCAAGTTTCACTAATATCATTCCAGTTGACTGAACTTCTACACTTCCGACCATAAAAGCCTCAAACGGAGCCATACCAATACTTGCATGATGACTGTTGTTGTACGAAAATTCTATCAAATCCAAGAAATCCTCCCACGAACCCTAATACTCCATAACACAAGATCGCACATATCTTCTAAAATGTGAATTGTTCGTTCTGTTTACCCATCTGTAGCCGGATGAAAAGCTATACTCATTAACAAATTAGTACACAAAGCCTTCTGCAAACTCTGCCAAAAGTTGGATAAGAATCGTGAATCACGATTGGAAACAATGTCCTTAGGCACATCATGATATTTCACCACACACTTCACATATGCTTTAGCCAATTGATCCATCGACCAAGTACTCTTCATAGGAATGAAAGTTGCAGATTTAGTTAAACGATCTACCACTACCCAAATTATATCATTTCCAGCCTTAGTTCTTGGTAATGCAGACACAAAATCCATTGATATAGAATCCCATTTCCAACTCGGAATATCCAAGGTTGAACTTCCCTTGGGCCTCTTGTGCTCAAACTTGACCTTTTGGCATGTGAGACACTTAGCCACGAACTTTGCTACCTCTCGCTTCATGTTTGGCCACCAGAACGTTTTCTTCATGTCCTTATACAACTTATCACCACCTGGTGTACTGAATAAGTTGAGCTATGAGCTTCTTATTTTCTGCTTCAACTCTTCTCTATTACATGGTATACACAACCTCCCCTTGAACCGAATACTTCCATCATCGCTATCTGGAAATCCGACACCTGACCATCCTGGATCTTCTCTCGAATCTTTTCTAACTTTTCATCCTTTGATTGACCCTCCCTAATCTCATCATAGATTGAGGGTTGAACTGACAAAGAACCCAAATTCTTCAACACCTCTTCTAGTACTTCCAATGATAATTTCTGAAACTCGACACATAACTGACTGGGCAACACCATTACATTAATTGAATGACTTGACTTTCGACTCAATGCATCAACAACAATATTAGCTTTCCCTTCATGATACTGGATCTCCAGATCATAATCTTTGATAAATTCTAACCACCTCCTCTGCCTCATGTGCAACTCCTTATGAGTGTAAATATACTTTAATCTCTTATGATCCGTGTACAACTTACACGTTTCCCCATACAAGTAGGCTCCGTTTGGTAGGGTGTAAAACATTTTCAGTGTAAAATGATTTTCATGGAAAACAATTTACAATGGAAAACACAATTCCAAAATTAGTTTTCCGTTGTTTGGTTCGATGTAAAAAAAATGATGAAATGAAAGGAAAATGAAAGGGAAAGTAAGGAGGTAGTGAGAGGAGTGTACAAGAGAGATAAGGAAAATAGTTTTCCCTTCATTTTGAAAGGAAAATGGTTTTCATCATTGGAGAGAGTAATTTTACCCCAAGGGAAAATGGTTTTACACTCTTTTGCCAACCAAACAATGTAAAACTGAAAATAGAGGAAAACAGTTTTCCGGGAAAACATTTTACGCCCTACCAAACGGAGCCGTAGTGTCGCCATATCTTCAAAGCAAACACTATTCCAGCTAATTCAAGATCATGGGTTGGATAATTCACCTCGTATGGTTTTAACTATCTAGAAGCATAAGTAATGACCTTCCGGTTCTGCATCAATACACATCCTAGCCCAAATTTCGAAGCATCATTATAAACATCATACTGCTGGCTTTCATCAGGTCGAGCCAAAACAGGTGTTGTATTCAACTTTTCCTTCAACACCAAAAAAAAAACTTCCTCACACTCTGGATCCCTAACAAACTTACATTCTTTCTTTATCAGGCTAGTCATTGGTCTTGAGATCTTCGAGAAATCCTTTCGAAATCTTCGAAAGTAACCAGCTCACCCAAGGAAACTCCTTGTATCATACATCGTCTTTGGTGTTGGCCACTCGCGCACCGCTTGAATCTTAGTAGGATCCACTGGAACTCCTTCCTTTGGGATAACATGTCCTAAAAATGCAACCTCATCCAACCAAAACTCACACTTAGAGAGCTTGGCGTATAACTTATGCTCTCTTAGGGTGGACAAAAATTCCCTCAAATTCAGCTCATGACTGCTCCTATCCTTTGAATATATCAAAATATCATCTATAAACACGACCACATATTTATCCAAGTATGGCCTGAAAATCCTATGCATCAAATCCATGAATACTGCAGGTGAGTTGGTCAGACCAAACGGCATCATTGTGAACTCATAATGACCATAATGCGTCCTGAACGCAGTCTTAGGAATATCACCCTCAACAATCCTCAATTGGTAATAACCTGACCTAAAATCTATTTTCGAGAAAATCCCCGCTCCTTTCAGCTGATCAAATAAATCA